>NW_027305587.1:0-205380 GCF_039555335.1 Amphiura filiformis
AAAGTTGGGTATGCTAAAACGTAAGATATGCAATGGATTAGGTTCCCTAAATGAGAGAACATGGATGTTGTATTTGTCTCCAAGATGTCGCCGCATCCATTCTATGCCCATGTTATTGGTTACCTATTACACATTGAAAATATAGTTACTCATCTCTAGACAGACGCAGCGGCAATTTTGCGGTAGTATTTTTCTATTTCGACAGAACTTACCGCAGCGACTAAATGTAGTGTTGAATTCATTACGCGCGCCAAAATCATTTGTCTAGCTCGTTTGACTGGTATGGGTGCGATACTTTTGAGCTAAGAAAGTGCGCGAAGCGCATCAAAATTTTGATCGTAAGCACAAAAATTTTGCATTATATAATTAAAAAAATTGTGTGCACATTTTGATTGGTAACTTAAAGAATGCCCGCGCACGCAAGGAATTTTTGAGTTACCAACCCATAATAATACTATACCCCCCTATTTTGGGTGTTGAAAATTATAACCCCCCCCCCCATATTTTTGGTCTAAAAATTCTATGACCCCCAGTATATTCATGACCCCCTCCCCTTCCAAAGAAAATGACAGCCCCTCAATACTAGACTATAGTAGCATTTATCGTAACATTATTTTTTATAATTATTTCCAGAAAAAAAAGCACTTGTAAAATTTCTGGCGGCCGTGCAACTTTTTAGAGTTACACGCCCGACTAGCTATTGCCAAAAAAGTTAAAATCCAGCCCTGATCACGTCAAGATATAATCTTAATCACTGTCTTAGCTTGTTTCATAGCTTTTCATTGCCTTGGTTTTACAAGTATGATTCCAATTTTCCACGACGACGGACATCACAAGTCCAGCAATGGAATCCTCCTCCAAGGGAGTTCGCGAAAGGTATACAGACTGGAATTGTCTTAATACCCAGCTTCTCAAACATCGCAATGGTTGACTTTTCATTCTTGTCAACGACGACACGAGTAGGGTCCAGCATTAAGACGTTCATGGATAACCATTTGGAGGAAATCCAGAGGGGGTGACCTGAAATGAAATAAAAAATATAAACCGCACGGTGGATTCTGTCTCAACCTTTAGAGTGATAAATAATTTATCTTTGCTTTTATTACCCCCCCCCCCCCGGCGAAGTGATGTAATAATCGGATTAACTACCATAGGGAAAAACAATTTATCACTTGTCACCTGGTAGTCTTGTAATATGGCGGAGCCCGTGACAACTTGATGAATTGTTTAATTCGAATTAATCAATACGAAATTATATGCTTTACTATAATAGTGCAAAATTCTTCTTAGCAATTCCAGAATTAGATGTTAAATACCCCGATCAATGACAGTTTCGTGCTAACACTGGGAGGATAACAAATCAGCAATAACGGATCATGTCTCCGAGGAAACCATGTTATTGGAAGGGAACAATCAGATGAATAGAAAGAAGAGATAGATCAAGGAAGCCATTTAGATAAGAAAGAAGGGGGGGCCAAAACACTCAACAGAGATGAAGGGAACTACTTTCTTCCGCACATATATGACCAAGTCCTAAAACAAACAGCGCCATCAACGTCAGCTCCGTCAGGAAGCAGCCGTCGATGTGCTGGGATTGGTCATTCAATTTGAGAAAGTGCTAAGTGCTAAGTGTTAGCACGAAACTGCCATTGATCGAGGTATGTAACATCTAATTCTGGATTTGCTAAATAGAATTTTGCACTAAATATTTTATTGACAATCCTGATCAATTTATTTGCGGGTATATGCTTTACTCCTACATAGCACATTCAAGCACAAGAAGATTGAATTAATTAACATCTGCCCAATCAAACAGCAGCAAAGAGCAGATCAACGCAATAATAGCTTATGATTTCACACCACCAAATAGAATTATATGGTTGTGCGCCCTTAATTTCACTTCGCTGGTAGCCGTCTGGCTTACCTGCAAATTTGATATTTACCTATATTTGTTGCACGGGAAACATAGGCGTATTGTTTAAGTATTTCAATCGTTTTTGTAAACCTGGTAAATGTTATGACAAATGAAATGTTTTTAACACAAGTCTCCACCATAGGCTACATATTAATGGCAACTAGTAAAAAAAGTTCACCTATAACATCTTTGCTCTTCTCTCTCCATCTGACTCATTTGCTCAGTTGATGGAGTATCGGTCCGGTGATCCTAAGGTCCGAGGTTTAAATCCTGGATGGTCAGTGAACTTTTTCAATGATTATCATTAATTATGTATGTGAAGACTTGTTATTAATTCCTCAACATAGTTTAACTTTATTTCTCCGTCTATGGTAAATATTGTTTTGCTTTTATAGTCAAAATAATTTAATCGTGTAAATTAATATAATTCTATAAGAACGTACCATCGGGCATCATAGGTTTTGGTGGATGGACGATCCTCCAACCTGCTTTCTTAAACATATCGATCTGGTTGCATGGTCGGTCTGGATTAGCAAGTACTATACCTGGACCAATGATATTGAATGTACTATCGATATGCAATGGATTAGGTTCCCTAAATGAGAGAACATGGATGTTGTATTTGTCTCCAAGATGTCGCCGCATCCATTCTATGCCCATGTTATTGGTTACCTATTACACATTGAAAATATAGTAATTTAGTTACTCATCTCTACGTTTTTTCCTTAAGACAGACGCAGCGGCAATTTTGCGGTAGTATTTTTCTATTTCGACAGAACTTACCGCAGCGACTAAATGTAGTGTTGAATTCATTACACGCGCCAAAGTCATTTGTCTAGCTCGTTTGACTGGTACGGGTGCGATACCCAGGCAAACGAGCACCGGCACAACTGGCTTTGATGCGGGTAGTGAAGTCGACACTGTATATCAACTACCGAGTACCACTAATATACTGCGCCCAGAAAGTATCCTTACACTTGGGAAAAATCCTAATTTTAAAACTAACCCCCGGGACTAAACCACTATCTAATCCTGCACATTATGACACCCCATTGAATCCAATGTGACCTCCAGAAGTAAAGTATTTGATTAGACGAAAGTCCAGTTTTTAAAGTGACAAACTGACAAATTTTTGCCTGCAAGCCATGTTTTTGAACTCAGTTTCTTGCTTATCATTGTGTATATTTTTGCCTGCAATTTGCGTATTTTTGTTATGTTTCAAATCTGTCTCTTTCTCTCTGCTCCACAGCCTGTCTGCTTTGTTATTCGCTCTTCGCATTCCAGTGTCGTTGTTTGAACTTGTTTCTTTTTTGCATTCATGTCTTGGAGCAGTGAGAAATGTTTCTGCCATTGAGGACTTAGGAGCGACACGCCTGATGTCTGGTTTTTGCGGTTCTTTGTGTTTTTTGCTCTGTAATCTTCATCAAGGCGTGTCGCTCTAGAGTCTCTTTCATCTTTGTTTTTAAATTAAGTTTCTATTTTTAAACTATTATATGTTTTTATATCTGTTTTAAATTGTTTCATAATGTGTATTTTTATATTGCTTGTATTTTCTTGCCAATTCAGTTCGTTATATTTTATTGTATTCTGGCGCTTAGAGGCCGCATTTGCGTGTATTAGTGCGCCTTTTAGAAATCTCGTTTTATTATTATTATTAAGAACTTAAACAAAAAGAACGAAAGAAAACTGAAACAAAAGAACTGAAAAATAAAATAAAAGTTAGTGAAAAGTACAGAGAAAAAAATACTTAGTAACTTACTGCTTTAAATAAAGTTTGACTGAAGAAACTGTGTTGGAATCTTTTCGCCTTGTATGCCAGTTTGTCACTTTTAAAACTGGGCCTTCGTCCAATCAAATGCTTGTAAATTTAATTCTAGAGGTCACATTGGATGTCATGATTTGCAGGATTAGATACTGCGTCTATAAAAAAATAAATTTACCCAAATAGGGTTTAGTTGTAAAATTGTGATTTTTTTTAAAGTGTAAGGATACTTTCTGGGCGCAGTAGTGGTACTCGGTGATTGATATACAGTGTCGACTACACTACCCACATCAAAGCCAGTTGTCTCGGTGCTCGTTTGCCTGGGTATCGCACCCATACCAGTCAAACGAGCTAGACAACTGACTCACAAGTCTAAGTAATATGTCTATGCTGCGTCCCAGCAAACACAAAACGTTTTCGACATCATTCGCAAAAGGTTATAAAAAGTTGTCAGAAAATGTTTAAATGTCGGGTTATATAAAGGGTATGTTAAGAGTATAAAACGTTTTCATAACCTTAAAAAACATTTTTTGATAATCTACTGCCCAGCAAACAAATATGTTTTACAGAAAACGTTTAAATGTCGGGTTATATAAAGGGTATAAAAACGTTTTAATAACATTCCAAAAACATTCTTGAAAACTTGATACAAATCATTCTAAACAGAATGTTATTTTGGGGTTGAAAAAATATTTTGCGAAAAATGTTTGCCAAAAATATTTTCAATAACGTTTTAAAATCGTTTTCATGACCTTTATATAACCCGACATTTAAATGTTATTAAAAGGTTTTGAAAAAAAAAAAAACATTTTAAGAACATTTCTGTGTTTGCTGGGTTCAAATATTTTAACATAATGTTATTTAAGTATTGACACAATATTTGGCAAAAATGTTTGCAAAAATAGTTTACAATAACATTTTTGAAAACATTTAAAAATATTGTTGTAGTGTGTTTTCATACAAAACGTTTTAAAACGTTATCATGACTTTTATATAACCCGACATTTTAATGTTATTAAAACGTTTTACCTAAACCAAAAGCCAAAATATAACTTATTTAAAACGTTTTAAAAACGTTTTTGTGTTTGCTGGGGTGCGACTTCCTCTGTTACTGGTGTTTTTTCGCTACATGCGTCTTCTAGAACTGAAGATGTTGCAGAATTTTTAGAGAAATAAACCGCTGCGTCTGTCGCAATCGGGAAAATGTCCGTCAGACGCCGAACTATATGTCGGAGAACGGAAAACGTACTACGGAAAGCGAGAGCGGACCCCCGACCCGCCAAAAAATTAACGTGTAATTTCAATGCAAATTGCGGCTTTCGGTTTCCAATATCGGTAACTTAGCGACATGCAGAAAATAAGCCGATATGTCACTTATTGCGGCCGCCTCCGCTGATTTTATACCGCTTTCCGTAGAAAACAGTGTTTGTCGCAACAGAAAACCACATGCAAAATTGCAGATTACATCAATCTTTTCAGCGTAAAATCGTAGCAGATAGGCCGGCAGATAGGCAATAGCGGAAAAGGAGATTTGGGGCAACTTTTAGTATAAACTGTACGAGCAAATATTTACAAACCTGACTTCTCTGTGCAAAGATGTCCTTTCCAGCTCGCATGAAATCAGCAGCATCGAAGCAAGGCTCAAATTCTGTTGTGACAAAACGACCCTGTGTGGCAAGCTTTTGGCGCTCTTCAACACTGTATTTTATGTATTCCTTTGCAAAATGAAATAATCATTTTGAATTAATACCGGGATTAATACATCATACATAAGATAAATAAACAAAGCATAAAACTGTATAAGGTAATGCATTTATATGACATAAATAAATATAAGTAACGATTGAGGTCAGAAATCCTGACTCCACTTTGCAGCGCGATTTTAATTTCAACGCTCGATGTTGCGATGTTTGAAAAGCATGTGAGGTCTGCATCTCCTTTTAAGATCATTCTACCGACCTTGTACGGCTGCGATATCGCAAGTTGAACATTTTCCAACTACATCTCGGACCGGAATTTCCACCACGCGATGAGAAATTTCAGCGCTGAGCTCGTAAAAACCTGGTTCAGATTACAGTTTTTATAGCATCGTATCGCACTGCGATGTGGAGTCAGGATCGGACTTAACAAAGTGGACCTCACCGCGACAGAAACATAATTTTCAATGAATAATGCTATGAAGATGCGTGCAGATTTATATATCATTCAAAAACAACAACCCAGCATCACAAAAAATGTGCTTGTACTTGTTTATAAACTCCTCAACAAAAGTTTGGAAAGTTTTTTCAAGCATCTATATCTTAGATTATATGTAAAATGTTCATTTCGTGTTGCATATCAATGGATAGCTACTTTATTTCTCTTTACAATGACACCATATTTGAAACAATCACCCTTTTCACGGCTGAGTACATCTCTTGTGAATGTAGTGGGGTCTCAAACAGAATTGCCAAATTGACCATTATTCCGTGCTCAAACAACTTTAGTCAATAACCTCAATAGCTGATGGAAAAACCCTACGCAGCCACAACAGCCAGGCACCTCCCTCCTGATGCTGCACACCAGCCTGGTCACACGTTGCTTTGGGATGGCATTCCATTCTTTTGCCACTAAACTAACTTAGTTCCTGCCGTATTAAAATAATAATGCACAACATAATAAAACACCGTACACTCTGCAACTGCTCAGAGGATGTTTAAAGACATTCCCACAACCCAATGGGGTTTCTGACCTTGTATGTCTGGCTTTTGTACACATGTGGTACAGTTGATCATACCTTGGCATTGGGATTGTGTGGAAATATCTGGTGTTTTCATCCTATTATTTAACAGTCAAAACATCGAGACTTATGAATAAAATTAATGCAGTGGGACAATATGAATGTTTCCTGTAAGAAAATCAAATATCATTCCTAAGTCTCAACTATTAGCTTGTTGGCTGCAGTTTTAAAATTACCATTTTGTGTGTGTGGCAATGGGGACTTTGACTTAAAATTAGGTTATATTGATCAAATTTCCCAATCATAGTGCATTGTAGGAATGCCTTTAAGCCTCCTCTGGCAACTGCTGGACTAATTTACCTCATCATAAAGGTCATCAATCATCTGTGGCTTAGGAGCAGCAGTCCATTTAGCGCCACCCTGGAAGTATTCTTTGAGAAGTGACCTGTAGGCGCGATATTCAAAGAATCTACTTCGCCACGCCATAGGACATTCAATTATCTCATCACCGATGACAAGAAGAAGATCCCGAGGCATTGCAATGTAACCTGTATAGATTTATAAGAACATTTCTTTCTCATTCTTAAAAAGTAAGTAAGTAAGTAAGTAAGTAAGTAAGTAAGTAAGTAAGTAAGTAAGTAAGTAAGTAAGTAAGTAAGTAAGTAAGTAAGTAAGTAGTAAGTATTGTATATACCTGTTGAAGTAAAATCTGGTGTTGTGTACTTCATGCTGAAATCAACAATATCTGGTCTTCGGACAGTGACACCTTCTCGCCTAAGGACAGAGCAGAACTCATCAAGTTCAACCATGGCTTTCTTAATATGATCTAAAGGAAAACTTCTACCACCATACTTGGAGATGAAATTCCATTTCTCCTCAGCAGTTGAACCCTTTAAAATTAAAATTAATAGTGTGCATGTTGTTAGAGCTGAGCACAGCCCAACGACTGTGATGACAGAATATGATGGCAAACTTCACAATCTGCCGGTTACAATACTTGCCATAATATTGCCTTTGTTGACATAACATTATGCAGAAAGCACGAATGCTTTCTTTCATTGAACTAATTTCCTTGCACACCAAGTGATATTAAGTATTGCAAAATCCTCGAGGCAGATACAGGGTGTATCAAACACCCGGGATCAAACATGACTGGTACCCATCAGGTTTGTTGTCTAATGAAACGACTAGCTGTTTCTTCCAAATTCAATATTGGGTAAGTCCATATGATATCAAGGAGGTCCCCCACCTGACCCCCTCAGATTTGCTTTATATTTTAGTCATATGTTGTACCTGTAAAAATATTAAAAACCTGCAAATTGGAGGTCTGTAGCTCTTACAGATTTTCTGTGGCAGCCTTTTAAAGTTGGAGTATGGGGGTCTAAATTTGGATTCAAAAGTTACCCTTTAAATAAATGTCATCTTTGGGAGTCTGTGACTTCTTTACAAAATAAGAAAGAAGTCTGAAACCTTGTATACACACTAACTGCATAAAAATTTGTCAAAAAAAAAAAAAAAAAAAATCTGTAATTGCGCGTTGTGTCACGGGGTCATTAAATATGCAAGAAAAAATGTAATGTTTTGTAAACTGGCAAGTTTAGCCCTCTAAATTCACATTTTTGTCAGATTAATTATTTTTGTTGTCACTGATGCTAAATATAGGATAAATACAATACATATCCAAAAAATTGAGGTCACAACTCATTCACATTTCGAACAGCGCCCTCACGAAGATGAAATTTATTGCAAATTCAACATTTTCAGGGGTCCAAAGTCGATGTGGTCCACCTTCAAAATTTATAAAACATTTTTTTTATATGACTACTAGTCTTAAATTACAACTTTGCAAAGTCCCAGTAATTGTCTAGGTTGACTTCATATAAAACGACAAGCCCAAAGTTGACAATTTTCTTATGATTGCATGTACTGCAAATGTGCCGAATTTGGAAGGGTTAAAGTCAAATTGGCCCCAATATTGAAAATAAAATGGAAATTAAAGTAAATAGGGCCAATAACTACGCATCTAGTCATTTATTTTCAATATTGTGGCCATTTTGACTTTAAAACCTTCCGAATTCGGCACATTTGCAGTACATACAATCATAAGACAATGGTCAACTTTGGGCTTGTCGTTTTATATGAAGTCAACCCGGGAAGTCAACCTATAAAATTACTGGGATATAGCAAAGTTGTACTTTAAGACTAGTAGTCATATAAAAGTGATGTTTTATGAATTTTGAAGGTTGACCACATTGACTTTGGGCCCCTGAAAATGTTGAATTTGCAACTTAAATTTCATCTTTGCGAGGGCGCTGTTCGAAATGTAAATAAATTGTCACCTCTATGTCTTAGATATGCATTGTATTTGTCCTATATATCGCATAAGAAAAAAAAAAAAAACAATTATTCTGACAACAAATGTGAATTTAGGGGCTAAAACATTAATGTTTTGTATACTGGCAAGTTTTAGCCCCCCTAAATTCACATGTGCCGAATTCGGAAGGTTTAAAAGTCAAAATGGCCACAATATTGAAAATAAATGACTAGATGCGTAGTTATTGGCCCTATTTACTTTAATTTCCATTTTATTTTCAATATTGGGGCCAATTTGACTTTAAGCCTTCCAAATTCGGCACCTTTGCAGTACATGCAATCATAAGAAAATGGTCAACTTTGGGCTTGTCGTTTTATATGAAGTCAACCTAGACAATTACTGAGACTTTGCAAAGTTGTAATATAAGACTAGTAGTCATATAAAAAAATGTTTTATAAATTTTGAAGGTGGACCACATCGACTTTGGACCCCCTGAAAATGTTGAATTTGCAATAAATTTCATCTTCGTGAGGGCGCTGTTCGAAATGTAAATGAGTTGTGACCTCAATTGTTTGGATATGTATTGTATTTATCCTATATTTAGCATCAGTGACAACAAAAATAATTAATCTGACAAAAATGTGAATTTAGAGGGCTAAACTTGCCAGTTTACAAAACATTACATTTTTTCTTGCATATTTAATGACCCCGTGACACAACGCGCAATTACAGATTTTTTTTTTTTTTTTTTACTTTTTGACAAATTGGGCATGCAGTTAGTGTGTATACAAGGTTTCAGACCTCTCTCTTATTTTGTAAAGAAGTCACAGACTCCCAAAGATGACATTTATTTAAAGGGCAACTTTTGAATCCAAATTTAGACCCCCATACTCCAACTTTAAAAGGCTGCCACAGAAAATCCGTAAGAGCTACAGACCTCAAATTTGCAGGTTTTTAATATTTTTACAGGTACAACATATGACTAAAATATAAAGCAAATCTGAGGGGGTCAGGTGGGGGACCTCCTTGATATCATATGGACTTACTCTATTAGATCACCTTGAAATGACTACAATTTATAGCTGTATGACTTTCATATACAAATAAGGTGGATATTATACTGCATTTGCATGTGGCATTCTTGGTCATACTCAATGGATATTGATGGGTACCAATCGTTTTCCTACACCTTGTAGTAGTTCTATTCGGTAAAAAAAAAATGATTAAAAACCAAAATATGGTTCTGTTGATTCCATTTACGAAATAAGTCTGGGGCCTAAACCAAAACAAAAATGTAAGTAGCGTCCGCACAATGTTTTTTGGTGTTTTCCATATTTCTCAGACCTACAGATTTAGAGTCTGGTGGGTGTCAAAAATTGAACTAAAAGTGTTCATACACCGTAAAGATTCACCTAATGGCGCACTTGGGTTCCTGTGCCTAAGAGTAAAAATCTCTTAAAATCTTAACAAAGAATTATGGGTGTGTGCCCGTATTCGTGGTGGCATTTTTCGGGAGGGCACTTTTATTTTGTGCCTAAAATTACAAGGGACTTCTTTGTATTCACACAAATTTTCTCAAAAAAGTAAAATATCTCGAATAGTACCGGGTGTGATGCAACCGACGAAATGTCATAATTTTCCTATATTTTACTATGTCATACCTTGACGGCTACAGTTAAGGGAGGAACAGTGGCACCTTCTGCACGTCCGACTATGACTTCTTCCAAGTGATCCCATTCATTATACGAACATACAGGACTTGTGGACGATGGTATGTTGCTAACATTAGCTATTGTAGTGGAACGGCGAAGGAATCCACGAACTGCCGTGCTTACGTTTGTGGAGGTACGTAGCTTTGAAAAAATTCAATACACAACTATAATTGTTATTATTGTCCTACATCAATAATTCTTGAGGCTTATAATTGGAGCATTGTAAAGTTTTAATATCAGTAGATGTCCTAAAGCCCCGGCATCCATCCAAATGCTGTACGGGTTGAACAAAAGGACAAAAGATCGGCGCAATGAGTTGATTATCACCAATACTATATAGGCCTATTTGATTCACGTCGTATGTACAAAGTACAGCAAAGACCATGGTCACACTCGACTCATGACTATGGAAGAGCTGGAAAAGGCTTATATCTGAAATTGAAGACAGGAAACGCAATTGGACTAGATAATATCTCAACAGAACAGATTAAGAAGGTAAGAACTCTGTGGACCTGCTGCTCCGGGCTGCTGCTGAGAAATCTGCTAAGATCGGGAAGAAAGCACATGTACTGGCGCTCCTAAAGCCCGGGAAAGAGCCATCAATTCCAAAGAGCTACAGGCCTACTCAACCTCACCCAACACATCGAAGATGATTTGAGGGACTCCTTGCACAGAAGACAACTTACAAAAAGATGTTTGTTTTTTAATTTTCATTCACTCGCTTTATTCACAGTCGTCTTAGGGCATTTAAATAAAGGTACTTAATTTAATGCCCACGTGTCCAGATGGGCGCTGACATTACAGCGTCTAGACAGGATGTCTGGAAAAGCGACCTTTGACACAGCGGGTGGTCTTCCTGTGTATTTCAATTGGAAACGCGGGATGCATGTCCAAATTTTCTAGCAAATTTGTCATTTGTTTTGCAACTTTGTAGTATTATTGTTTCCGTCGATAACTTTTTTTCCGTCGATCAAAACTTTCAAAATTTAGTTCTTGAAAACATACTAAAAAAAACAGAATCCCCATGTATAATTATTTTGCATATTAAATTTTCAGCAATTTTGATGGTATTTGTATAAAAAATTCCTATCTCTTAGCATTGTAGCACATCTACTGATCACTTGGTGGTCTTGGTATGGCGGCGCCCATGGGTCACGTGGGCATTAAATTTAATGCCTTTTATTTAATACCCTATGGTAACTGATTCAGGATCAGTTATTCATCCACTCTCTTCCTTGCACTTAGAAATAGCTGCTACAGTTGCATATAACCACAACTTGTCTACCCACAAACTTTCCAAGATCTGGAAGAAAGCACATGTACTGGCGCTCCTAAAGCCCGGAAAAGCCCAGGATCAGTTATCATACACTGTCAGTCTACTCTCTTCCATGCACTTACATTAACAGACGTGATGTATAATTGTAAATACGCAAATTGGTGACAAACGTTATTTCGAACGCTGATCCAAATCGATGTATTTCCGAAGAAATTATGAAAAAACAGGCGTATAGTGGTTACCACTTTTGACATGCCCGAAAATTCTGGGTAGGTATTTTGATATGATGAGGTCATTTTTGTGCATTTTAATATGATTTTAATTGAACCATATTCATCTTCCAAAGAACCTTCAAGGTGAGCGAAAAATAGTTAAGTGTTGATATTAATCTTGTTAATTAATTGATATTCATCTTACCGATATAGGTTTGAAGATTCTTGACATATTAACTTCTCGAAGACAAAAACGAAGCATCATATCATTCCAATTCCTGCTTTTCTCATTTACCACCCACGTTAAGCAGCAAAACCAGCGCTTAATATCAATACTGAAATAAAATTTATAACATAAAGATACAAAAACAAATCAGATGATTTTCAATATTCAAAGAAATTGGTTTTGAGATGATGTTTGTGATTTCTAAAAATGTCGAAGTCCGATAATAATGGGACAAAGAGACAAATACGAGAGCAGAGGTAGACCTGAATCTTAAAATATTTCCATAAAGTCCTATATTTATAGTCCAATATCTACCTGTAATGAACTTAATTGTTAGCTATCCAGAATTCACAGGTCATTGAATCTTTGAAAAAAAATTCAAAGGAAATTATTCAAGCTTCTTCTCGTGAATCAATTATCATGGAAACCTTTGAAACAATAAGGTAAATCCCGGAGATACGAATCATTTCCTGTCAACAATTGACATATTATTTGTCAATGAATTGCGGTGAAATTCAGATATTTGCCTGTTCTGGGCCATTACTTTTCTATAGAATATATTTGACATTGAAATTGTTACGTACACTTACGTACCATACACTTTTGAGTTTTAATAGTTAGTGTTCCTTATTACTGAGGCCTTAAGGGCTGGGGTAGCGACGTTCTTTAGGGTAGACCCTGTTGAAAAGTAAACATGACCTAAACCTACTATTTAGTGTGAGAAGTGCCATGGGTCAGTACATGACATGTGTACTCTTTTTTATTAACTTTTGTATCTGGTAAGATTTTTGGGGCAAATTAGTGAAAAATCGGTTTTTTGCACATTTTTCAAACAAGAGAAATGTCAGACACAATCGCTTTTGGACATTTGTTATACATACATATACACAACATTTCAGTATGGTTTTAGCAGCTGTGAGTTTCCCAATTTACTGTTGTACTTTGATTTGTTTTCCCATGTCACTGTTTTCTGACGGTTTTACACGTGTACTTGAATTAAGAATCATTTTTCACAGTGGCATGCTCAAAATTTTGGTTTGACCGTCGGAAATTCTTGAAAACATTATGCTGACTACATGCGCATTTATTTTAAATCACTCTCCAAGTGCACTTTGGTTGTTATCGAAGTTTGCAAGTGATAAAAACAACGAGTACAAGCTATAACATCATATTTCGAAAATCCCGAGGTTGTACTTATTGGATTAAAACATCCATTTCTGAGGCCAATTTGTTTATTCGCGTTTTCTTACTTACCCTGCTGTTACTGCATGAGACGAGGAATCATTATTTCATTTTATGATTTGACTTTGCCTTTTGCCTTATTTGGAGGCTAATCCTTGTCGGAAAACTGTCCACAATGTTTTGAACACCACGCCATTATCCATTTTTCATTCCAGGCCAGATTCGATGAGACTTGCTTCTCTATTGGTCAATTTGGTTAATTGTGAAATATTCCACCAATCATAATTCTTCTTCTATCTCCTTCTATATCGATATACCGTTCCCCAATTTGGTTATAAAATTAGTCTCGTGTATACGCTAGTTTATAGCCGTGCTGTGATTGACGACTATCTATATCTTACGTCCATATGAGTGGACCTGTACAATTGAAATACTGGAATGAGGTGGGCGACTAATTTATGAATTTTATGCTCATTGACCCGGAAGTGGGAAACAGCTGTTGGATTGTGTTTACAAAATTCACAGAGCAAATTCATGATCAATGAGCCGATCAGATGGTGAGATGTCACGTTGCACAATGGAAAACCGTCCATATTATGAAGAAAGCTTTAAAAGCAGCCGGGAAAAGCAGTAAAGTCATGTGCGCATAGTTTTTTTAAATTAGACTTTACTGTTAATGAAGCTAAATATTTAAATATTATGCTGTCAATCAAAAATTCACAAACTTTCAAGTATGGCAAGCCATTCGACCCAAAACGCGTTAGTGCAATTGAAAGAGATGAAATTGGCATTTTGGGGAGGAAATTTCCAATGTTATCTGGTTGACCCGATAGCTTACAATTTCTTTCATCAATATATGACCAAAACATTTTTTGGACAAAATTATTGGGGTCTTGGAGTCTGCCCATTCCCCCTCCCTTAACGATTTCGGTCAAAATTTAATTTCATCATTCTTTGCCAAAAATGTATACGATATTGTTAGTAACAATGTCAGGAAAATTTTCTGGTCAATTAAGCCAAACTAATGAGGTAAAATGAAGGAAAAACAGCCGCTTAACTGTTGGGCTCTAATGGGGGATTTAAAGTCATAATATGGCTTAAATTCAAACAGGCTCTGTTGTCCTAAAATCACACTGAATTTGGTTGAATTCAATTAAAAAATTGACCGAACTCGTTTTAAAAGATCGTAAATTACGATTTCTTTAAAAAAAAAGCAAAACAAGCAAAAAAAACAACAAAAAAAACCCACTTTCAAACATATTTTCACTGTTTTTGAAGCCAATTCTAGCACTTGTTCAGTGCCTGTATGGGACCATGACAACCCCTCTCTGACATTACAAAATCCACCAGCGCCTGGTCTGGTTGGCCGCTTCGCGCGCACCCCTCCCCTCTTCGAGGAACTAGAACTAGTTCTAGCCAATTCTTGGCCATTTTCAACACATTCAACCAAAATTAGTTCATTGGACTTCCCGTATATTCCCGAATTTGGCGACTTTTAGATCCAAACGGAGAGAGCCTTCAGACGCGTAGCCGGGATTTCTTGATTGGTCGGAACAACAATCTGTCAACTAAAGATTAAAGGGGTGTCCGAGGGACATGTGTCCACTAAGAATTGGGCAATGTTTCAAAATGAAGGCCCAATTGAAGCCCCTTACTTGATGTACCTTTGAAATATTTTTGAAATGGACCATTTTTCACTAATATTACTTTTTTTAAATGGTGCCCACAAATAAATTATTTTTTACACCCAGTAAATTCAACCAGCCAATTGCCCAAAAATGCATACCCTGTAATTTATTTTGCTTGAAAGTATTGTACTAGGGGAGCTAGGACCACCTCCTTTGCACCCCCACAGAACCGAACCAACCGGTTCCTGAGATAACCCAAAAATATATATCAGGATGTTCCCAAAAATATAAACTGGCCCCAAGGGGGAGGGGGAGGTCATCGAACTTTGCACAGGGTCAAATTTCAAACTTTCCCAAATTGTGTTAAAACCATTCCAATGTATTCCCCCAGTCACAAGGATTCAGAAAATGTATAGTTTGACCTATCTAGGACGTACGGTTCTTGAGTTATAACCAAAAAGGTCAAAGGTCACGTTTTTGGCTCTACGGGGGTCAAAAACATCAAAGTGCTCCGATTTTACCAACTGCAATTTTTTTCGTCTGTGCCCCGAAATTTGATTTTGCCCCCCCCGACCAAGAAAGCTGGCTACAATTTGAGCAAGTTTGAAATGTGACCCTGTGCAAAGTTCGATGACCTTTTTCCCCCTTGGGGCCAGTTTATATATTTGGGAACATCCTGATTATGGTTTTGGGTCATCTCAGGAACCTAAAAAAGTTGGTTTGGTTCTGGGGGTGCAAGGGAGGTGGTCCTAGCTCCCTAGTATTGGGTATATAAAACCACACAATTTGATTTGATTAAGTTGCGTTACAACTTAGAGTAGGAATAAATATCAAAGAGTATGAAGCTAACATTATTTTTGAGCAATTTCCACAAAAAATCCTGAACGCATTCATGGAGCTCATATAATTCGAGTTAAAATCTTGATTCGAAACAAATTCACTTCACTGTAAGTCGTGGGAAAATTCCCTTGTCCTAACAAAACATGTACCGAAGATATGCACCATATCTTGCAAAGTTACATTTTTTGAAAACAATTAAACAATTTTTGAAAGCCAGACTCTTTAAGAAAATTTTTTGAAAAATCAAAACTTCAGTCTTAAATGTAGGGTTTCTAGAACTTGTAATTTTATTTCTGAAGTACAGATACCAAAACTGAATAGCAAAAATGTTAATATGGGATGTTTTATAGATGACTACAATTTGGTTTAGAAATCAGAATGAGGAAAATCAATGAAATGACTGGTTAAAAAAACAACAGCGAGTGCTAGAATCAATGACCTACTTCATACACTCCCAATCAGAGTCTGAAAATAAAAATAGCAATGGAAAAATAATAATATATAAATCTTTCCCTTTCAGTTGCAATATAACTTTCGTATTTCCGATGATTATATCTAGGCCAAATTTGATGTTTAATATGGCAAAAACATCCCATTTTAACTCTCGAAATTGCAAAAGAGAATGTACCCTTAACTTCTGCGTGTATTAAATTTAATACTAGACTATCGTCTATCGTTTTCTTTTTCGCATTTATTGTAACATTATAATTATTTCCGGAAAAATCGCAATTGTAATGTTTCTGTCGGCCGTGCAATTTTTAGAGTTACACGCCCGACTGGAAAGTGCCCAAAAAAGTTAAGATCCAGCCCTGATCACGTCAAGAAATGTTTTAATCACTGTCTTAGCATGTTTCATAGCTTTTCATTGCTTTGGTTTTACAAGTATGATTCCAATTTTCCACGACGACGGACATCACAAGTCCAGCAATGGAATCCTCCTCCAAGGGAGTTCGCGAAAAGTATAGAGACTGGAATAGTCTTGATACCCAGCTTCTCTAACATCTCAATGGTGGACTTTTCATTCTTGTCAACGACGACACGATTGGGGTCCAGCATTAAGACGTTCATGGATAACCATTTGGAGGTAATCCAGAGGGGGTGATCTGAAATGAAATAAAAAATAAAAACCATACGATGGCTTCTGTCTCAACCTTTAGAGTATTAATTTATCTTTGCTCTTATTACTCCCGTTAGTTGGATAGCTTTCGGCTGCTCTGACTTTACCAGTCTATATTCGCTGGCGAAGTGATGTAAGAATCGGACTAACTACCATAGCAATATGGTAAAAAAATTTTTTATACATTTGGCTTTTATTGTCAAAATAATTTAATCGTGCAAATTAATATAATGCTATAAGAACGTACCATCGGGCATCATAGGTTTTGGTGGATGGACGATCCTCCAACCTGCTTTCTTAAACATCTCGATCTGGTTGCATGGTCGGTCTGGATTAGCAAGTACTATACCTGGACCAATGATATTGAAGGTAGCATCGATATGCAGTGGATGAGGATGATCATCAAATGAGAGAACATGGATGTTGTATTTGTCTCCAAGATGTCGCCGCATCCATTCTATGCCCATGTTATTAGTTACCATTACACATTGAAAATACAGTAATTTAGGTACTCGTCTCTACGTTTTTTCCTTAAGACAGACGCAGCGGCAGTTTTGCGGTAGTATTTTTCTATTTCGGCAGAACTTGCCGCAGCGACTAAATGTAGTGTTGAATTCATTACGCGCGCCAAAGTATTTGTCTAGCTCGTTTGACTGTATGGGCGCGATACCCAGGCAAACGAGCACCGAGACAACTGGCTTTGATGTGGGTAGTGAAGTCGACACTGTGTATCAACCACCGGGTACCACTAATACTCGGATATCAATAATTTTGGCAAGGACGCAAACACGGACACACTAAGCAGGTTCGCGTCTACGCTACACGCAATCACGCAAACGAGCGGGTCTTCCTTTCCAGCGGCAGGAAAGTATTAAACCAGCATATTAAGGGAGGGCACTCACAAGTCTAAGTGACATGGTGATATGTCTATGCTGCGTCAGACGTTGCGTTTTCGGTTCTCCGGCATGTCCGGAGCGACCTTCTGTTACTTCTGCGCAAACAATAAGTCGGGGACTTTTATCGCTTTATGCGTCTTCTGCAACTGAAGATGTTACAGAATTTTTAGCTGGTGAGAAACCCTGGGGTGAGAAATAAACCGCTGTATCTGTCGCAGTGGGAAAATTCCCGCAAAACGTCGGAAAACGGAAAACAGTGTTTGCCACAACAGAAAACCACATGCAAAATTGCGGATTACACCAATCTTTTCAGCGGAAAATCGTAGCAGATAGGCCCTAGCGGAAGAAGGTGCTTTGGAGCAACTTTTAGTATAAACTGTACGGGCATGTATATACAAACCTGACTTCTCTGCACAAAGATATCCTTGCCAGCTCGTATGAAATCAGCAGCATCGAAGCAAGGCTCAAATTCCGTGGTGACAAAACGACCCTGTGTGACAAGCTTTTGGCGCTCTTCAACACTGTATTTCACGTATTCCTTTGCAAAATGAAATAATTATTTTGAATATGAATTTTGAATATTTGCTATTCCGATTTTACATCATACACAAGATAGATAAACAAAGAATAAAATTAAGGATCAAATATCAAAATTGCTCAGATCTTGTTACAAATCACGCCAAAGTATTGCTCTGATCGTAGCGAGTCAGAAAAAGTATGGTTTGAACTATTTGAGATGTATGGGGCTCGAATTATATGCAAAAAGGTCAAAGGTCGTAATTTGGCCTAACTAAAAAACCGCTGTAATTTTTCATAAAAAATTGTCACTATAAAATGGCATAATTAATGATACCTAATTCAAATTTCAAATAAAGAATAGTTTGCACCATTTAGGATGTCTCGTTACAAAAGTAACTGAATGAAAAAGCATGACCTTTGACCTTTCTGCTTAGAACTCGAGAACTATACGCTACAAAAAGACCAAACTATACTTTTTCTGAATCTTTATTACCAGAGGAAAATATTTGTGTGGCTTGAACCATGCTTGAACAATGACCCCTGAGGAGCCCAAATTTCGGCCTTTGACCTTTTTGTTTGTACTTTGAGAACCACACGTTGCAGATAGACTAAGACTATACCTTTTCTGATTCGTTTTGACCAGAGCAATAATTTGATGTGGTTTTGAACACAATCTGATTAAACCTTTTAGGGACATAACTCAAGGCGCATGGTGCATTTTTGCCACCAACTTGGTTCCTGCATTAATATAAAAAGAATGCACATAATAAAACACCGTACACTCTGCAACTACACTAATTTACCTCATCATAAAGTTCATCACTCATCTGGGGCTTAGGAGCAGCAGTCCATTTAGCGCCACCATTGAAGTATTCTTTGAGAAGCGACCTGTAGGCGCGATATTCAAAGAATCTGCTACGCCACGCCATAGGACTCTCTATTATCTCATCACCGATGACAATAAGAAGATCCCGAGGTATTGCAACATGACCTGTATTTAGTTATAAGAACATTTCTTTCTCATTTTTAATAAGTAAGTAAGTAAGTAAGTAAGTAAGTAAGTAAGTAAGTAAGTAAGTAAGTAAGTAAGTAAGTAAGTAAGTAAGTAAGTATTGTACATACCTGTTGAAGTAAAATCTGGTGTTGTGTACTTGACGCTAAAATCAACAACATCTGGTCTTCGGACAATGACACCTTCTCGCCTAAGGACAGAGCAGAACTCATCAAGTTCAGCCTTGGCTTTCTTAATATGATCTAAAGGAAAACTGCTACCACCATACTTGGAGAAGAAATTCCAATTCTCCTCAGAAGTTGTAGCCTTCAAAATAAAAATCAAATGTGTGCATACTATTACACGAGCTGAGCACAGTCCAACGACTGTGATGACAGAATATGATGGCAAACTTCATAACCTGCTGGTTACAATGCTTGCCATAATATTGCCTTTGTTGACAAAACATTATGCAGAAAGCAAGAAAGTCTTTTTTCACTGAACTAATTTCCTAACACACCATGTGATATAAAAGTATTGCAATATCCATGAGATAGATAGAGGTTCTATTCGGTAAAAAATACTTGAACACTGGTATGTGGTTCTATTGAATCCAGAAGTATTGTGAAATAAGTCACCCCAAAATGACCCCATATGGTTATACAGGGGTCAAAAATTTAAAGTTTACAGATACTGTAAAGATTCATCTGGTGGCGCACTTGGGTTCCTGTGAGAGTAAATTAAACGTACAAATAGAAAACTTCCTCCTCAATAAATCTCAACAAAGAATTATCAGGTGTGTGCCCTTATTTGTGGTGGCATTTTTCGGGAGGGCACTTTTATATTGTGCCTAAAATGACAAGGGAGCCCATATGCGCCATTAGGCAAATCTTTATGGTATCACTGCAAAGTTGATCAAATTATTCGTTTAGGCTCAAGAATCTCACAAATTTTTCCGTGCAAGTTGTAGCAAATTGTTTTAGCACCAGATTAAATAATTACAATTTATTTATAATTACATAGCGAAATGTCGTCTACCACGGGTATGAAAGACTTTCGGTCCTGAGAATAACCTGCTAAAATGATTGCACATCATAGACATTTTCTTATTGCTAATGACGTGCCACAGTCATTCAAGCTTCCTTTTCGCTCTTCCGACATTTAGCTCTCGTAGCTTGAATATGCCTACGTTTCTACCAATCTGAATATAATTCCGGTCTCTGACTAACCTATTAAATTATTACGGAACCCTCAAATTTTGTGCGTGTTGCAATACTTTTGGCTCGGATATTCTAACTATAAATAACCCAAAATCCCCCCCCCAAAAAAAACTATTTTCCGTTGTAAAATTTCACGTTAACGTTAGATTTACAGGGGGACGATGAGAAGTAGAACGCCTTAAACTGAATCTTAATGTCGAGACTCGTCTATGAAATGCCCACATGCGTGTATTTAATACGAAATCGAATTAATCGCAAATTCGCAATGTATTTCATCTGCTTTTGATTTTGCTGCTTTGATTCGGGGAATTCTTTAGGATTTGAAATTTGGAAAGCAAATAGACCAAAATCCAAGTTTTATATCTCATTAATTAGAAAGAATTAATTTCTGTAAGTTGAAGAGCTCCAAAACATACCGTATTGCTCAACATAAATTTTCTCAAAAAAATAAACAAAACCTCGAATAGAACCGTATATGATGCGACCCACGAAATGTCATAATTTTCCTATAGTTTACTATGTCATACCTTGATGGCCACGGTTAAGGGAGGAACAGTGGCACCTTCTGCACGTCCAACAATGACTTCTTCCAAAAGATCCCATTCATTATACGAACACACAGGACTCGTGGACGATGGTTTGTTGCTATTATTAGCTATTGTAGAGGAACGGCGAAGGAATCCACGAACTACCGTGCTAACGTTTATGGAACTACGCAGCTTTGGGGAAAAATAATAATATTCAATACACAACTAGAATTATTACTTATTACCCTTATACAATCCATCCATCCAAAATGCAATGTACCGCCGGCTAATTTTGGTACGGATTGAAAAAAATTTACAATAGATCGACGCAATGAACTGATTGTCACCATTGCTATTTATCGGATTCAGGTCTTAAAAAGTACAAAGAACAGCAAAGACTATGGTCACACTCTATCCATGCTATAAGAGCTGAAAAAGGTTATATCATAATAGAAGACATAATATTAGACAAGATAACATCTCAACATAACAGATTAAGAAGTTTGTGGACCTGCTGCTAAGAAATGGATGCCCCAGTTGTAGGCTATATAACCAATGCCTGTCTACCCACAACCTTTCTCAGATCTGGCGCTCCTAAAGCCCGGGAAAGACCCATCAATTCCAAAGAGCTGCATGCTTACTCAACCTACCCAGCAAATCGAAGATGTTTTGAGGAGCTCCTTGCACAGATCACAACTTACGACAGGGTACTGCTTTTGCCATTCACTCGCTTATTCATGCACTCTCTTCCATACACTTCAGCAAGTCGGAAGAAGAGTATATACCTTTTGGGAAGGATACACACTTTGGCGAACACCAAATCTTCGATATTGCTGGATTAGCAGCACATTGACTAGGAAAAATCAATGACTAGCTCACAAGTACCTTTCTATGCTATACAAGGGGCGATATATGAAGGAATTTCATGATAAAAATTAATTTCTGAATAATGCAATATGTTTATTACATATAAAGAGTGCTGATAATTAGTATAAATGTTATTGTTAACTGAAACATGTATTTTGATATTCGATATACATAATCGCTACCTAATTAACATATTCAGAATTTCTAAATTTAATGTCATTTTCTGCCAGTCGTTTTGCGTTAATATTTTGCCTTGCGCGACACTTTCCTTGGTAATGGTGTCATGTATCCGTTTGAGCTCATTATTTGGCAGCTATGTTGGACATAACATTTTTCTTCTTCCGGTACTGTGCAAAACCTCAAAAGAGTATCGACGCACATTGGTTGATTTGCAAGCATACAAGCGCACAACATGCTCCACTTGAACAGCATATATACAGGATGGATAAAAAGATTGATGTGGAAGATCATGGAGCTGGTAGGTACAGTGACAATTATATACAGGATTAAAAACATTGTTGTAGATGCGCTAGTAGAAGGTGACGTCTCCAGCTTTGGCTTTGAAGACTTCTGTGGATGGAGAGTCGACTACATGTTGAGGGAGTGAGTTCCATAGACGGATGGTGTCTAGAAAGAATGAGCCCTTCATCATAGTAGTTCGGGAGTTTGGGATATGGAAGCGCCTGGTGTTGCCTTTTAATGTATTTTAATCTGACGAGGTAATTTTTGTGTATTTTAAGAAAAAGAAAAAAGACCTTCAAGGTAAGCGAAAAATAGTGTAGCATCACACGGTAGTGGATAGTAAAAACAAAAACTCATATCGTTTATTCTCCATTGATATTCATCTTACCGATATAGGTTTGATGATTCTTGACATATTAACTTCTCGAAGACAAAAACGAAGCATCATATCATTCCAATTCCTGCTTTTCTCATTTACCATCCACGTTATAAGCAGCAAAACCAGTGCTTAATATCAATACTGAAATGAAATTCATATCATAAAGATACAGAAACAAATTAGATATTTTTCAATATTCAAATTCAGTTTTCAGATGATGTTTATGATTTCTAGAAATGTTGAAGTCTGATAATATATAATGGAAAAATATGGCAGAGGTAGACCGGAATCTTAAGATATTTCTAAGTCCACATTTGCTTTAGTCCTAAATATCCAACAACTCTAAATTCATTGAATAAACAGGCAGGTGTGGCTCTTCGCCCTCCTTTCCATCATCCTCAAGCGGCATCCTCGTGTTTTGTGGCATTTGATCATTCCAGGCGACCTGGTGGTCTAGGAACAACAGTGAAGTCATTCTGCAGAAGAGTTAGGCGGTTGGACATACATTGTACGGACAACATTGCCAAGCATTTCGTCCGTCGTTGGAATACTTTCTCCAGAATGGTGTTTGTTGCGTTCGTCCTGCGCACGATCTCCTCGTCTTTTCCATTAGGACCTAAGACATCTCATCTCGAACACTTCTATAGAAATCATATGATTTACGTAAGGTCCTAGATTCGGCTCCATATTTGGAAAGAAGGAGAATAAGGACTCTGTACATATTTATCATTTTGAATGACCATGAGATGTTTTGGTTCAACCAGAACATAGTCGATGACCAGAAGCAGGACCTAGTTCGTGCAGTGAGAATAAAAATCCGTGCAATGAGAATTAAACATCCGTGCTTAAAATATTTCTATAATGACCAGGAACAAAGTAAGACTGATCGAGTCAGAAACTCCTGTGCAAAAACAGTACAGTTTGTGGTAATCATTCAAATATTAATTTTGCGAAAAAATCAAGCAAATTGCATTACAACGCCTCTGGCGACACTCTTATATAATAGGGATGGATATGTTCCCTCCATTCAGAGACGCTACAGAGATACATTTGACTAAGAATATTTAGAGCGGCAGAAATATGCAATCCTTCAAGTTTAAAAGCATGAAAAAAAGAAGTTGATGTACATGTAGTGTACGGTTCGAAGATTTGATAAAAATTCCCTTTAAAAGGGAAGGCCAGCCTCAATGCAGAAGAGGTCTTGTAAATAGTTTGGGTCACCGTGAAAGGCATTTTTAGGATCACGCTTACATCCATGTTACATGACAGTTCACCAAACCATCAATGGTGATAACATGCACACTGAAACAGCAAAAAACATTAACTCCTATAACTCCTGTCATCTCTTTAATTCATTACTCCAAATTGTTCTGTATTTTTGTCTTTACTGCTTTACCCATGCTTATTATTAAAATCAAGAAATACACTGCAGTTGTTAGTTAATTCGCTATGTAAACTCAACTTACATGCACATTTTATTTTAAAATGATTTTATATTATTTCGCAATGTATAGTGGCAAGCACATGATAAAGGACTGATCATTCACTACAATCTTCACTTTTAAACTGTATTTTTGAATGTGTTGATTGTTAGTCCGAAACTCCTGCAAAGCTATGGACATGGCATCTTACCTACTCCATTCTGTAATAGTCTGCATTGTGTGTTTTCTCAGTCTTCAATCATTTTGTTGAATGTAATTTTATGAATCAAATAAAAAAGATAGAAAGTGGCTTCACTTTAGTTATGTGTCATTTCTATAAGTGCATGTCAAAATATGGGATATATTGTTCAATATTATAGCTAGCCCCTAAAAACTTTATTTTCCATCGGATTTTTCCAGTTGAAAAGACAAAACTGATGTTAAAGATAGCAATAACATTTTAAGTCAATTTTATCCATAAAACGATACAGGATAGGATAGATAATTACTTTGACTTCAATGTGGTCCATATAATGAAGATTTTGATTCTACAACATTATTAGATCTGTTATCAACATATCAATTATGCACTCACAGGCAACCAAACATCATGCTATGTTCAGTAGTCCACTGATATGACCTCGTTCCAGTGATCATTCCCCGCTAATTACTAATTGTTGACCATGTCATTTTTTTGATATGCTGATTGCTGAACAAGTTTATGTTTATATGTGTAGGCCTAACCTATGATAACTTTTTAAGTCATAATTAATTCAAACATAACTTTGGCAATACTCAATCGTTTTCGTTCGTTGAAACGGCAAAACATACTTTCTTTTCCTTGCAAATCGAATTAGCAGACATCAAAAACATTTCCACCACAAGAATTAAAAAAAATAATTCATACCAATAGAAGAAGGCTATAATCTTAGCTAATCTTTAGTGTACACAAATCCCATCTCAGAATTAGATACCAGCCCTATGGTGCACTGATAAGTAAAGTTTTGAGACTCCGTTATAGTTTGAAGAATACCAAAAATTAGTACGGTGGTATATGGAGCTCCAAGATGAATTAGGACTGATGTCTTGAATAGCGAATAAATGTATCTCTGTAGCGTCTCTGAATGGAGGGAACATATCCATCCCTATTATGTTATAAATAGGGTACAAAAATTGCAAAATTTTGCGCGCTTCGAGGGCACTGGCCTGTATTATAGCAAAATTCAGATTCAATTTGGGCTAAAATAGTCCAAAATTGAACTTTTTTCGCGCGCTTTGCGCGCAAATGTCCTTATGGGGTAAAACTTCTTTGAAGCACTTTTGGGGTCTCTAAATTTTGGCTTGGCCCAGGGCCCCAAAAGGTAAATCCGGCCCTGGGGAAAGCCTCGGAACGAGTAGATGCGCAACAGATGTGTGGGTAGGGAAAAATTGGCCCCTACAGAGTTACTGCACTGGACTATACAGCCAGCTTGATTAAAAAAATAGTGTGATATTGCAAATTGCCCCGATTTGACACAATATATTTTTGAAAAGAAAAGACGGAGATAGAACCGAACCTGTTAAGAAACAACCCAAGACAGGTGTCTGGTGGTATTTTTATACCTTATAGGCTTCCCTCCCTCTTCGGGGGTGGGATAAAAAGATATATTCTTGTGGCTTCTTCGTGAGAGATTATAGCATTTTCTTCATTAAACTGAGATTCAGATGTGAGCGATTCTTGACGCAGAATCTTGTCCTAAGTGGGAAAATATAAAAAAAAAAAAACCTATTTTCAAACAGGATTTATAGTGAATTTGTTCGATATTTCACCATGTAGTAGGTGTATGGAAAAAGGTAGTATAGGCGGGAAAATTCCTTTTTAGAGAGGTTTAGCATGGTGTCAGCTTGTCCTCAAAGGAGCGTTATAATTTTCTTTATGCTTTTCTTTATATGGGAGACGCTTGCTTTTACGTCCGGAAAGAAAGCACCGTGTAGTAAAAATATATGAAGCTTCAGATCTTATATTTCGCGCCAACAATCTTGACCGTGCGATGACATCGTAGGCGGAAAGGGCGTCGACCCCGCTATGAAGCGGTGCTGTACTAAGGTATATGCAAGCCCGGCCATGTGTAGGTACGATTTCTAGTCTGCTTTATAGTTTCTTGTGCTATCTGTTAAAGATAACGTGATTAAAAAAGGAAAGAATAGAAATCGGATTTCTTCAATTTCATGAATTCAGACCGATAAAATGGTCTTTATGTGTGAGTGGTACTGATTTTTGAAAAGAAAAGACTGGGATAGAACCGAACCTGTTGCGAAACAACCCAAGACGGGTGTCTGGTGGTAGTTTTATACCTTTTAGGTAAAAAGATCCATTCTTGAGGCTGCGTTGTGGGAGATTATAGCATTTTCTTCATTAAACTGAGATTCGGATGTGAGCGATTCTTTAGGTAGAACCTTGTCCAGAGTGGAAAGATTGGTCTTTCTAAAACCTATTTTCAAACTGGATTTATAGTGAATTTGTCCCGATATTCCCCATGTAGTAGCTTTATGGAAAAAGGTAGAAAATGCGGGAAAATTTCTTTTTAGAGAGGTTTAGCATGGTGTCAGCCTTTCCTCAAAGGTGCGTTATAAAATTTCTTTATGCTTTTCTTTATATGAGAGGCGGTTCCTTTTACGTCCGAAAAGAAAGCACCGTATAGTGAAAATACATAGCTTCAGATCTCACATTTCGCGCCATCAATCTTGACCGCACGATGACATCGAAGGCGGAAAGGCCGACGACCCCCGCTATGAGGCGGCGCTGTACTGTGGTTTGTGAAATCCCAGCCTTGTGTAGACACGATTTCTAGTCAGCTTTATAGATCTTGTGCTATCTGTTAAAGATAACGTGATTGAAAAAGAAATCGGATTTCTTCAATTTCAAGAAATAAGACCGATAAAGTGGTCTTTGGGTGTAAGTGGCAAATTTTTGAAAAGAAAAGACGGGGATAGAACCGAACCTGTTAAGAAACAACCCAAGACAGGTGTCTGGTGGTATTTTTTATACCTTATAGGCTTCCCTCCATCTTCGGGGGTGGGATAAAAAGATATATTCTTGTGGCTTCTTCGTGAGAGATTATAGCATTTTCTTCATTAAACTGAGATTCAGATGTGAGCGATTCTGACGCAGAATCTTGTCCTAAGTGGGAAAATTTGGTCTTTCAAAACCTATTTTCAAACAGGATTTATAGTGAATTTGTTCGATATTTCACCATGTAGTAGGTGTATGGAAAAAGGTAGTATAGGCGGAAAATTCCTTTTAGAGAGGTTTAGCATGGTGTCAGCTTGTCCTCAAAGGAGCGTTATAATTTTCTTTATGCTTTTCTTTATATGGGAGACGCTTGCTTTTACGTCCGGAAAGAAAGCACCGTGTAGTAAAAATATATGAAGCTTCAGATCTTATATTTCGCGCCAACAATCTTGACCGTGCGATGACATCGTAGGCGGAAAGGGCGTCGACCCCGCTATGAAGCGGTGATGTACTAAGGTATATGCAAGCCCGGCCATGTGTAGGTACGATTTCTAGTCTGCTTTATAGTTTCTTGTGCTATCTGTTAAAGATAACGTGATTAAAAAGGAAAGAATAGAAATCGGATTTCTTCAATTTCATGAATTAAGACCGATAAAATGGTCTTTATGTGTGAGTGGTACTGATTTTTGAAAAGAAAAGACTGGGATAGAACCGAACCTGTTGCGAAACAACCCAAGACGGGTGTCTGGTGGTATTTTTATACCTTTTAGGTAAAAAGATCCATTCTTGTGGCTTCTTTGTGGGAGATTATAGCATTTTCTTCATTAAACTGAGATTCGGATGTGAGCGATTCTTTAGGTAGAACCTTGTCCAGAGTGGAAAGATTGGTCTTTCTAAAACCTATTTTCAAACTGGATTTATAGTGAATTTGTCCCGATATTCCCCATGTAGTAGCTTTATGGAAAAAGGTAGAAAATGCGGGAAAATTTCCTTTTAGAGAGGTTTAGCATGGTGTCAGCCTTTCCTCAAAGGTGCGTTATAAAATTTCTTTATGCTTTTCTTTATATGAGAGGCGGTTCCTTTTACGTCCGAAAAGAAAGCACCGTATAGTGAAAATACATAGCTTCAGATCTCACATTTCGCGCCATCAATCTTGACCGCACGATGACATCGAAGGCGGAAAGGCCGACGACCCCCGCTATGAGGCGGCGCTGTACTGTGGTTTGTGCAATCCCAGCCTTGTGTAGACACGATTTCTAGTCAGCTTTATAGATCTTGTGCTATCTGTTAAAGATAACGTGATTGAAAAAGAAATCGGATTTCTTCAATTTCAAGAAATAAGACCGATAAAGTGGTCTTTGGGTGTAAGTGGTACTTCTGAAGTAGAAGTAGAACTCGAGTGGGGGGGGTTTGTATAATTATGTGTGTGTGAGTGTGTGGTAAGTGAATGTGTGTCACGTCTGGGCCCGTTTCGGGCCTAAGTGGATAAGAGACATCCCTCGCGTGGCGATGGGAGAGAATAGTTTAAAAACTTTTCCATCAGTAGTGTGTGACTTTGCGAGAAACTTTCAATATTAGTTTTGGGAGGGATGCGATTGCATCCCTTTGGTAGGCAAATATAAAATAATATTTGGCCCGTTCTGTAAAGGGCGATTTTACAGAGGGAATAAAACGATGAAAAATAATTTCTGTGTGGAAAATATTACCTCAAAGGATAAATTCCCGCACCAGGAGTCGTGAGGAAGAACTGATAACCTCGTGAAGTAGTTCACTTAGTGATATAATTCAATATTCTTCCTTTGCGTTTTTAGATAACGTATCTTAAACATCTCCTTGGAGGCTCGCTATCTGAGGAAGATAGTTAGAATGGAGATATCGACAAAAATAAAAAATGGCTTTGGATATAAGCCTAAAAAATGATACAGGTAATCGGTCTGTTGCTATTTGTTTTGGTTATGGAATAGCTTTAGGCCTGTACAATGTATACGTGCGTTTCTTAAACATGTTAGGCGTTGAGCTTAACAGGTACCATCTTGCTTCATATATATTTGAAACGAGATTAACTTGTCATGATAAAGATGACTTTCTTTATTTTTTATGCTTTATGTGTAATTTTCCTTATTTGGAAAAGTAGCATTAATTTGTAGACTCCTGGCTATACGCTAGGAAAAATATACTAACATAAACATTTCTTGAAATTATCGAGAAATGTCGATGCGAGAAAGTGCAAGCAGTTAGTAAGACGCGTATCCGGGAGATTTAAATCCCTTTATTCTATTTTCATCGTTTTAATTTTTTGTTAGATATTCTCTTATAAAAGGTTATTAGAAAGAGAATTGAAAATATCAGACGCGTTTCTGGAATGAAATCCTTCATCAGTTACCCTGCTACTTGGTCATGTTGGTCGTGGTAAACCCGGACCTATGTTATTATATGCTCTTAAAAGACGCGTTTCACCGGGTATGATGGTGTGGCTTTGTGAGAGCAAGAGAACCAGAAATGTAGGAGACTGGTTTGTGATTTGCAGGACCGAGAACGAGTCCTGATTAAAAGTTAAACTGCTTGGAGTTTAACTTTTGTGTAAATCTTTGCCTTTATGGAAAGATTTGTTAGCTCTGAAAAGAGCTGTTGTGGTTTTTGTTTATATAAAATGTGAAAGGTGTGAGGTGTGTGTCGTTTTTACAACGTCCCTCTGGATACCTTCCGGTGTTGGATACCTTCAGGTGTGTCTTCAGGTGTGAAGAAGTAATCGTTGAAACCTCTGCTTTCTAAAGCTAGATCATATAGCATGTTGAGAGTTGGGGAGCCTGGACGTGTCTCTTCGAAAAGAATGCTTTCGTCTGTGACTAGATTCTTTGGAGAGTTCAATCTGGCTCTGACAAGTGTGTCGCTCAAGTTTTGAGCTCTGCTGAATGCTATAATTGGGACCTTCGGAAAGATCCTTTTCAAAGTTGGATTATCTTTAACGATGTCCCAATGCTTCAGTATGGCATGTTTGATGTGGTTCCCACTTATCTGTGGGAAGAATTGTGACTTGAAGACCAAAGGGATCTTGTTCGATCTTTTCGGTTTCTCTGTCAAATATGCCTGTCTATTTTCAAAGAACACTTCTTTCGAAGCTGTATTGATTTCTTTGAGGTTATAACCTCTGCTTAGAAGTTTTTCTGTGAAGATTGTTTTCCTGTTATCATAAGACTTTTTGTCACTGGAGTTCCTGACTAGTCTTATTAGTTCTCCTTTGATGAACCCTTTGAAAACTGAGGGATTGTGACATGAGCTTCTGTCCAGGTAACCCCACGTCTCTGTGGGTTTAGTGAAGCATTTTATGTCGAGGATATTTGACGATTGAAAACGATCTCCTTTGTAGATGGTGAGATCCAGGAATTGGATTTCGTTTTCTGATGCTACGTGTGTGAACTTGAGAGATGGGTGGAGATCGTTTATTTTGGACACAAAAATCTCAAGTTGTTCCACTGATCCTGACCACATCATTAGAGAGTCATCCATGTAGACATGGAAAGATATGATGTGTTCGTCCATATGTAATATTTTCTGGACCAACCTATTTGCGACTAGGCAGCTGAGAGATACGCTGGATCTTAGGCCCATAGGGGTTCCTGAGATTTGAAGAAAATGGTGACCATTAAATTCGAAGGCGTTCCTGAAAAGAACGAGAGTCAAAAGCTTTCTCATATATTGCAAATTAGGCATGGGAGGGTCGAAGGATAACGGATTGACCCCTTCCAATGCTTCCATGGCTACCTCTAATGCCTCCTCTTGAGGAACTGAGGTGAACATGCTAACTATATCTATGCTCGCAAGAATTATATTGCTCGGAAGGACCAGTTGTTCGATTTTACGAATGGTGTCCGCTGTATCTTTAAGATACGTGGGTGCTTTCTGGACTTCCGGTAAGAGGTAATGGTCAAGAAATTCTGAGATTCTGTTGAGTGGTGATCCGCAGTGTGACGTCACTGGGCGGCCTATAAAAGTGCCGCTTTTTGGTGTTTTATGTACTTTTGGTAACATGAAAAACACTGGTGTTTTTGTTTGTGCACTGTCTACTGGATCTAAGTAATCTGCTAATGCCTTGTCGATCTCTTTTGATTGACACATCTCGTTAATTAGGTCACTAACCAAATCAGTGGTAGAAGTTGTCATGTCATAGTCTAGTTTGAGATATGATTTTTTGTCCAAAAGTTGTCTATGTCCCTCGGATACGTAATCCTTTTGGACAAAATGCAAATTCCTCTCCCTTTATCGAACTTTTTCAGAACGATATCAGGGTTATTTTTCAATTTCTTTACAGCCTGGATTTCAACCTTACTCATGTTGGGTTGTGCATTTTTGATCGGAATATCTGCTAATTCCGTCCTCATTCCTTCCAGATAGTCTTCTAAGCCTATACTGGGGGCCAGACCAGGAATCCATGTTGATGGGTTTCTGAATCTGTGTCTGGATTTCCAGCCTCTCATTGCTGCATGGAATCGAATCCTCATGTTTCTCGCTAAACCGTCTGCAGCCTCCATCAGGAAGCGTTTTGTGGGTTTGCTTGGTGTGGGTATAAAGGATAAACCTTTAGAAAGCGCAATTGTTTCCGACTCTGAAAGTTCGTAGTCAGAAAGGTTCTTAACGAATTGTTTTGCTTTATTTACCATACGTTCCCTTTTAGAACTTCTGGTTTGTGTTCTACTTAATAAGTTAGACTTCCTTTTCTTACGTCTAATATGAGTAGATTCCCTGTGTTGGTGCTTGCGGAAATGGCGTCCCATGTTTGAATATATAAAAGGGGTTAGGTTGTACACAATTTATTGTGTTCGCTACCCTATTCTTATATATAAGTATAAATATATTATATGAATATATTTAGTATATAAGTGAAAAGGAATACTTGAAAGCTGGTGTCTCGAGAGTGACGAGCGATAAAACAAAACGTATGATAAGTGACTGACTATCAGCGTACTCTTTCCGAAGACCGGCTGGCACCGTGTTCACCCATTGAGCTGCATTGGCTCAAATGGTGAGGAATCGGGGTGCATTTTGCTTTTGTTAGGAAGCAGGGATCCTAGAACGGATCCTAGCAGGTCCTGCGTTCTGATTGGCTCCCTGAGCGTATGCACTGGCCAATCCTGTCGTGAAACTGACAGTAAAATTTTCTGATTGGTTGTTCAGAATGGCGCTAAAAAGGCGGGGCCTAGGGGGTTTGCTTCCTGAGCGGATCTGTCCCTGGATGGTTGTCTGGTTGCCGCCAAGTGCATGTTCCCATTTTCATGGTGTGACGACATTGATAATTCTGAGCCCAAAGGTTGAAGTCAAATGGATTTTATATGAAAAATGTTTTACTAAAGCATTGGGCGCTTTATTTTTCATCTACAGTATATTCAGACCCTATGGTGGAGCCTACGAGTATGTTGGCCCTTGTTTAATATTATTATAGGATGTCACACAATTTATTGTGTTGATCAATCTGTTTATATAATATATTTATAGCATAGGGAGAGATTGTGTTGCTAATCTTTATTAAGATTAGGGGTGGATGGGTAATACACAAAAAGCATTTGACTTTTGTCACTCTCTTTTTGGGAAAAGTGGTGGCTCTGAAAAGAGCCGTTGGGTTTTTGTGGTGGCTCTGAAAAGAGCCGTTTGGATCTCGGTCTTTCACCGGCTACCGTGACCCACCTTGGTGTTGCTTGCCTCTTTTCGGGCCATTCCAATGGGTCCTCTGTGGTCCCCATTGCCACATTTGAGGAGGATAGTAGTGTGCCGGTGGTTGGTAATCGGCTCGTTGCCTCTTGCCTCCCTGATGCCTATGGTGTGGCTGCTGGCGTTTCACCGGTAGTTGCGTTTTCTTTTTCGAGATATTCTTATGCCTGTAGTTATCTCCTCTCTTGTCTCTCTTCTTAGAGATCTCTGCTTTGAGCTTGGAAAACGCCTCTCCTAGCTCAAGAGGAAGGCAATCCTCTTTGAGTTTTGCCTCTGCTCTCTGGACCGTGTCTTGGCAGTCTCGTTCACACTCTGGGATTATTTTAGTGACCAGGTCGTCCCTAAGGCGCCTTACGAATTCTTTGTCGTGTGCGTTTTTCATGGCGTCCAACTCTGTCCTGGCTCTCACTGTAAAGTTATATCCCTGTGCTAGTAGTGGCAATTCTCTCTTACCTGAGAGCCCCGTTGAAGATCAGATTTGTCTTCGAGCACGTTGGTATACAGCTCACGTTTGGCTTCTAAGCTTGCCAGTGCGTGATACGACCTGTCTACCGTTTTAACTAGCTCGAATACGAAAGAATTGGTGACTTTTGAAAGCGCCTTTTCTTCCGGTGAGGGTTTTTCAACCCTGTTTTCCTTGTTTTCTGCCTCTTTCGGAGTTGCTGAGTCTAAACTTGGTTCTTTTGAACCTTGTCTAGGAGCGGAGTTGACTTTGGCATTGTCTTCCTGTGTCTCCGGTATTACCATTACTTTATTCTGGTCCTTCGATGAGTCTTTATTGGTGGTGCTAAGTTTATTTTTCCTAGCGGTGAAAGGTTTGAATTGCTTGAGAGACATGATGAAAATGACTGATACCGGTGAGTAGCTGAGACCCAATGAAATAGAAATCCATAAAACCCGCTCAGATAAGGAGAAATGGTGTTAGCGCTGATTGGTTGTAAAAGCGGACATTTTGATTGGATGTGTGAAAGGCGAAGTATCGTGTGATTGGATGCAGGACTTGGCGCTGAAACCGGTATGGGATTTGAATCCCATTCGGGTCGTAAAAAGATCCTACTGAGTCGGGTTGCTGTGATAGGCTCCTCGGTGGAGGGGAAAGGCCAATCGGTGTGAACACTATCAGCTAATTTTTTCATTGGTTGATAGCTGTGCGACGAGGAAGAGAAAAATATGACAAGGTCCCGCCAATACGATCTTTCTCTAAATTGTGTTGAAAAACAACAGAAAGAGAAAAGATACCTTGCTGTAACGTAAAGTGAACCAGGTAGACTAGGCTAAATAATGTAAAGCCATGGTTCCGTTTCCAGAAAAAAGAAATGGGGGTAAAATTATATAGAAAAAAACTATAAAAAAAAATATATATATCACCCTGAACCACAAAGAAAACGCTTTCTTTTTATAAAATAAAAAGAAAAGGGAAAGAGGTGCTTTGCCCTGTTGATGCTTTTTAATATGATATAATACTGTTGCCAGACTATATATAATATAGATCTGTAAGAAAATGCCTCAGGTGGCCGTCAACAGAATATAAAAATAGCTCTTTTCAGTGCTAATAGTATAGGAAGAGGCCTATGAGTGGGATACCAAACCTGTTGGTAAGTTTCCATCAAAATGGAAGAAATTATTTGAGTATCTTTCCTGTGATGGCTTTATAGAAGCCAAGAAGGGAGTGATGGAAATTATTATGATTGTGTGAATGTCTAAGAAGTACGGTGTCCTCCTTACAAAGGGGTCCGTGGCCCTCCTCGGGAGGTTACTCAACGAGGGATACTCAGACCAGTAAACCAAAGGAGCTACTGCGAGTATACTACCGATTCGCCGGCCGTCACCCACTCGAGCTTTTAGAAAACATTAATGAGTTCTAGAGCCCGGGGGTAGTGACAAATTTTGAAAAGAAAAGACGGGGATAGAACCGAACCTGTTAAGAAACAACCCAAGACAGGTGTCTGGTGGTATTTTTATACCTATAGGCTTCCCTCCCTCTTCGGGGTGGGATAAAAGATATATTCTTGTGGCTTCTTCGTGAGAGATTATAGCATTTTCTTCATTAAACTGAGATTCAGATGTGAGCGATTCTTGACGCAGAATCTTGTCCTAAGTGGGAAAATTTGGTCTTTCAAAACCTATTTTCAAACAGGATTTATAGTGAATTTGTTCGATATTTCACCATGTAGTAGGTGTATGGAAAAAGGTAGTATAGGCGGGAAAATTCCTTTTTTTTGAGGTTTAGCATGGTGTCAGCTTGTCCTCAAAGGAGCGTTATAATTTTCTTTATGCTTTTCTTTATATGGGAGACGCTTGCTTTTACGTCCGGAAAGAAAGCACCGTGTAGTAAAAATATATGAAGCTTCAGATCTTATATTTCGCGCCAACAATCTTGACCGTGCGATGACATCGTAGGCGGAAAGGGCGTCGACCCCGCTATGAAGCGGTGCTGTACTAAGGTATATGCAAGCCCGGCCATTGTAGGTACGATTTCTAGTCTGCTTTATAGTTTCTTGTGCTATCTGTTAAAGATAACGTGATTAAAAAAGGAAAGAATAGAAATCGGATTTCTTCAATTTCATGAATTCAGACCGATAAAATGGTCTTTATGTGTGAGTGGTACTGATTTTTGAAAAGAAAAGACTGGGATAGAACCGAACCTGTCGCGAAACAACCCAAGACGGGTGTCTGGTGGTACTTTTATACCTTTTAGGTAAAAAGATCCATTCTTGAGGCTTCTTTGTGGGAGATTATAGCATTTTCTTCATTAAACTGAGATTCGGATGTGAGCGATTCTTTAGGTAGAACCTTGTCCAGAGTGGAAAGATTGGTCTTTCTAAAACCTATTTTCAAACTGGATTTATAGTGAATTTGTCCCGATATTCCCCATGTAGTAGCTTTATGGAAAAAGGTAGAAAATGCGGGAAAATTTCTTTTAGAGAGGTTTAGCATGGTGTCAGCCTTTCCTCAAAGGTGCATAAAATTTCTTTATGCTTTTCTTTATATGAGAGGCGGTTCCTTTTACGTCCGAAAAGAAAGCACCGTATAGTGAAAATACATAGCTTCAGATCTCACATTTCGCGCCATCAATCTTGACCGCACGATGACATCGAAGGCGGAAAGGCCGACGACCCCCGCTATGAGGCGGCGCTGTACTGTGGTTTGTGAAATCCCAGCCTTGTGTAGACACGATTTCTAGTCAGCTTTATAGATCTTGTGCTATCTGTTAAAGATAACGTGATTGAAAAAGAAATCGGATTTCTTCAATTTCAAGAAATAAGACCGATAAAGTGGTCTTTGGGTGTAAGTGGCAAATTTTTGAAAAGAAAAGACGGGGATAGAACCGAACCTGTTAAGAAACAACCCAAGACAGGTGTCTGGTGGTATTTTTTATACCTTATAGGCTTCCCTCCCTCTTCGGGGGTGGGATAAAAAGATATATTCTTGTGGCTTCTTCGTGAGAGATTATAGCATTTTCCATCATTAAACTGAGATTCAGATGTGAGCGATTCTTGACGCAGAATCTTGTCCTAAGTGGTAAAATTTGGTCTTTCAAGAACCTATTTTCAAACAGGATTTATAGTGAATTTGTTCGATATTTCACCATGTAGTAGGTGTATGGAAAAAGGTAGTATAGGCGGGAAAATTCCTTTTTAGAGAGGTTTAGCATGGTGTCAGCTTGTCCTCAAAGGAGCGTTATAATTTTCTTTATGCTTTTCTTTATATGGGAGACGCTTGCTTTTACGTCCGGAAAGAAAGCACCGTGTAGTAAAAATATATGAAGCTTCAGATCTTATATTTCGCGCCAACAATCTTGACCGTGCGATGACATCGTAGGCGGAAAGGGCGTCGACCCCGCTATGAAGCGGTGATGTACTAAGGTATATGCAAGCCCGGCCATGTGTAGGTACGATTTCTAGTCTGCTTTATAGTTTCTTGTGCTATCTGTTAAAGATAACGTGATTAAAAAGGAAAGAATAGAAATCGGATTTCTTCAATTTCATGAATTAAGACCGATAAAATGGTCTTTATGTGTGAGTGGTACTGATTTTTGAAAAGAAAAGACTGGGATAGAACCGAACCTGTTGCGAAACAACCCAAGACGGGTGTCTGGTGGTATTTTTATACCTTTTAGGTAAAAAGATCCATTCTTGTGGCTTCTTTGTGGGAGATTATAGCATTTTCTTCATTAAACTGAGATTCGGATGTGAGCGATTCTTTAGGTAGAACCTTGTCCAGAGTGGAAAGATTGGTCTTTCTAAAACCTATTTTCAAACTGGATTTATAGTGAATTTGTCCCGATATTCCCCATGTAGTAGCTTTATGGAAAAAGGTAGAAAATGCGGGAAAATTTCCTTTTAGAGAGGTTTAGCATGGTGTCAGCCTTTCCTCAAAGGTGCGTTATAAAATTTCTTTATGCTTTTCTTTATATGAGAGGCGGTTCCTTTTACGTCCGAAAAGAAAGCACCGTATAGTGAAAATACATAGCTTCAGATCTCACATTTCGCGCCATCAATCTTGACCGCACGATGACATCGAAGGCGGAAAGGCCGACGACCCCGCTATGAGGCGGCGCTGTACTGTGGTTTGTGAAATCCCAGCCTTGTGTAGACACGATTTCTAGTCAGCTTTATAGATCTTGTGCTATCTGTTAAAGATAACGTGATTGAAAAAGAAATCGGATTTCTTCAATTTCAAGAAATAAGACCGATAAAGTGGTCTTTGGGTGTAAGTGGTACTTCTGAAGTAGAAGTAGAACTCGAGTGGGGGGGGTTTGTATAATTATGTGTGTGTGAGTGTGTGGTAAGTGAATGTGTGTCACGTCTGGGCCCGTTTCGGGCCTAAGTGGATAAGAGACATCCCTCGCGTGGCGATGGGAGAGAATGGTTTAAAACTTTTCCATCAGTAGTGAGTGACTTTGCGAGAAACTTTCAATATTAGTTTTGGGAGGGATGCGATTGCATCCCTTTGGTAGGCAAATATAAAATAATATTTGGCCCGTTCTGTAAAGGGCGATTTTACAGAGGGAATAAAACGATGAAAAATAATTTCTGTGTGGAAAATATTACCTCAAAGGATAAATTCCCGCACCAGGAGTCGTGAGGAAGAACTGATAACCTCGTGAAGTAGTTCACTTAGTGATATAATTCAATATTCTTCCTTTGCGTTTTTAGATAACGTATCTTAAACATCTCCTTGGAGGCTCACTATCTGAGGAAGATAGTTAGAATGGAGATATCGACAAAAATAAAAATGGCTTTGGATATAAGCCTAAAAAATGATACAGGTAATCGGTCTGTTGCTATTTGTTTTGGTTATGGAATAGCTTTAGGCCTGTACAATGTATACGTGCGTTTCTTAAACATGTTAGGCGTTGAGCTTAACAGGTACCATCTTGCTTCATATATATTTGAAACGAGATTAACTTGTCATGATAAAGATGACTTTCTTTATTTTTATGCTTTATGTGTAATTTTCCTTATTTGGAAAAGTAGCATTAATTTGTAGACTCCTGGCTATACGCTAGGAAATATACTAACATAAACATTTCTTGAAATTATCGAGAAATGTCGATGCGAGAAAGTGCAAGCAGTTAGTAAGACGCGTATCCGGGAGATTTAAATCCCTTTATTCTATTTTCATCGTTTTAAATTTTTTGTTAGATATTCTCTTATAAAAGGTTATTAGAAAGAGAATTGAAAATATCAGACGCGTTTCTGGAATGAAATCCTTCATCAGTTACCCTGCTACTTGGTCATGTTGGTCGTGGTAAACCCGGACCTATGTTATTTATGCTCTTAAAAGACGCGTTTCACCGGGTATGATGGTGTGGCTTTGTGAGAGCAAGAGAACCAGAAATGTAGGAGACTGGTTTGTGATTTGCAGGACCAGAACGAGTCCTGATTAAAAGTTAAACTGCTTGGAGTTTAACTTTTGTGTAAATCTTGCCTTTATGGAAAGATTTGTTAGCTCTGAAAAAGAGCTGTTGTGGTTTTGTTTATATAAAATGTGAAAGGTGTGAGGTGTCGTTTTTGCAACGTGTTTTCGAATACATCACATATCTTGTCCCAAAACTCGATATCTGGTCGTCCCAGGATACCTTCCGGTGTTGTCTTCAGGTGTGAAGAAGTAATCGTTGAAACCTCTGCTTTCTAAAGCTAGATCATATAGCATGTTGAGAGTTGGGGAGCCTGGACGTGTCTCTTCGAAAAGAATGCTTTCGTCTGTGACTAGATTCTTTGGAGAGTTCAATCTGGCTCTGACAAGTGTGTCGCTCAAGTTTTGAGCTCTGCTGAATGCTATAATTGGGACCTTCGGAAAGATCCTTTTCAAAGTTGGATTATCTTTAACGATGTCCCAATGCTTCAGTATGGCATGTTTGATGTGGTTCCCACTTATCTGTGGGAAGAATTGTGACTTGAAGACCAAAGGGATCTTGTTCGATCTTTTCGGTTTCTCTGTCAAATATGCCTGTCTATTTTCAAAGAACACTTCTTTCGAAGCTGTATTGATTTCTTTGAGGTTATAACCTCTGCTTAGAAGTTTTTCTGTGAAGATTGTTTTCCTGTCATCATAAGACTTTTTGTCACTGGAGTTCCTGACTAGTCTTATTAGTTCTCCTTTGATGAACCCTTTGAAAACTGAGGGATTGTGACATGAGCTTCTGTCCAGGTAACCCCACGTCTCTGTGGGTTTAGTGAAGCATTTTATGTCGAGGATATTTGACGATTGAAAACGATCTCCTTTGTAGATGGTGAGATCCAGGAATTGGATTTCGTTTTCTGATGCTACGTGTGTGAACTTGAGAGATGGGTGGAGATCGTTTATTTTGGACAAAAAAATCTCAAGTTGTTCCACTGATCCTGACCACATCATTAGAGAGTCATCCATGTAGACATGGAAAGATATGATGTGTTCGTCCATATGTAATATTTTCTGGACCAACCTATTTGCGACTAGGCAGCTGAGAGATACGCTGGATCTTAGGCCCATAGGGGTTCCTGAGATTTGAAGAAAATGGTGACCATTAAATTCGAAGGCGTTCCTGAAAAGAACGAGAGTCAAAAGCTTTCTCATATATTGCAAATTAGGCATGGGAGGGTCGAAGGATAACGGATTGACCCCTTCCAATGCTTCCATGGCTACCTCTAATGCCTCCTCTTGAGGAACTGAGGTGAACATGCTAACTATATCTATGCTCGCAAGAATTATATTGCTCGGAAGGACCAGTTGTTCGATTTTACGAATGGTGTCCGCTGTATCTTTAAGATACGTGGGTGCTTTCTGGACTTCCGGTAAGAGGTAATGGTCAAGAAATTCTGAGATTCTGTTGAGTGGTGATCCGCAGTGTGACGTCACTGGGCGGCCTATAAAAGTGCCGCTTTTTGGTGTTTTATGTACTTTTGGTAACATGAAAAACACTGGTGTTTTTGTTTGTGCACTGTCTACTGGATCTAAGTAATCTGCTAATGCCTTGTCGATCTCTTTTGATTGACACATCTCGTTAATTAGGTCACTAACCAAATCAGTGGTAGAAGTTGTCATGTCATAGTCTAGTTTGAGATATGATTTTTGTCCAAAAGTTGTCTATGACCCTCGGATACGTAATCCTTTTGGACAAAATGCAAATTCCTCTCCCTTTATCGAACTTTTTTAGTCCGATATCAGGGTTATTTTTCAATTTTTTTACAGCCTGGATTTCAACCTTACTCATGTTGGGTTGTGCACTTTTGATCGGAATATCTGCTAATTCCGTCCTCATTCCTTCCAGATAGTCTTCTAAGCCTATACTGGGGGCCAGACCAGGAATCCATGTTGATGGGTTTCTGAATCTGTGCCTGGATTTCCAGCCTCTCATTGCTGCATGGAATCGAATCCTCATGTTTCTCGCTAAACCGTCTGCAGCCTCCATCAGGAAGCGTTTTGTGGGTTTGCTTGGTGTGGGTATAAAGGATAAACCTTTAGAAAGCGCAATTGTTTCCGACTCTGAAAGTTCGTAGTCAGAAAGGTTCTTAACGAATTGTTTTGCTTTATTTACCATACGTTCCCTTTTAGAACTTCTGGTTTGTGTTCTACTTAATAAGTTAGACTTCCTTTTCTTACGTCTAATATGAGTAGATTCCCTGTGTTGGTGCTTGCGGAAGTGGCGTCCCATGTTTGAATATATAAAAGGGGTTAGGTTGTACACAATTTATTGTGTTCGCTACCCTATTCTTATATATAAGTATAAATATATTATATGAATATATTTAGTATATAAGTGAAAAGGAATACTTGAAAGCTGGTGTCTCGAGAGTGACGAGCGATAAAACAAAACGTATGATAAGTGACTGACTATCAGCGTACTCTTTCCGAAGACCGGCTGGCACCGTGTTCACCCATTGAGCTGCATTGGCTCAAATGGTGAGGAATCGGGGTGAATTTTGCTTTTGTTAGGAAGCAGGGATCCTAGAACGGATCCTAGCAGGTCCTGCGTTCTGATTGGCTCCCTGAGCGTATGCACTGGCCAATCCTGTCGTGAAACTGACAGTAAAATTTTCTGATTGGTTGTTCAGAATGGCGCTAAAAAAGGCGGGGCCTAGGGGGGGGGTTTGCTTCCTGAGCGAATCTGTCCCTGGATGGTTGTCTGGTTGCCGCCAAGTGAATGTTCCCATTTTCATGGTGTGACGACATTGATAATTCTGAGTCCCAAGGTTTGAAGTCAAATGGATTTTATATGAAAAATGTTTTACTAAAGCATTGGGCGCTTTATTTGGTCATCTACAGTATATTCAGACCCTATGGTGGAGCCTACGAGTATGTTGGCCCTTGTTTAATATTATTATAGGATGTCACACAATTTATTGTGTTGATCAATCTGTTTATATAATATATTTATAGCATAGGGAGAGATTGTGTTGCTAATCTTTATTAAGATTAGGGGTGGATGGGTAATACACAAAAAGCATTTGACTTTTGTCACTCTCTTTTTGGGAAAAGTGGTGGCTCTGAAAAGAGCCGTTGGAGTTTTTGTGTGGCTCTGAAAAGAGCCGTTTGGATCTCGGTCTTTCACCGGCTACCGTGACCCACCTTGGTGTTGCTTGCCTCTTTTCGGGCCATTCCAATGGGACCTCTGTGGTCCCCATTGCCATATTTGAGGAGGATAGTAGTGTGCCGGTGGTTGGTAATCGGCTCGTTGCCTCTTGCCTCCCTGATGCCTATGGTGTGGCTGCTGGCGTTTCACCGGTAGTTGCGTTTTCTTTTCGAGATATTCTTATGCCTGTAGTTATCTCCTCTCTTGTCTCTCTTCTTAGAGATCTCTGCTTTGAGCTTGGAAAACGCCTCTCCTAGCTCAAGAGGAAGGCAATCCTCTTTGAGTTTTGCCTCTGCTCTCTGGACCGTGTCTTGGCAGTCTCGTTCACACTCTGGGATTATTTTAGTGACCAGGTCGTCCCTAAGGCGCCTTACGAATTCTTTTGTCGTGTGCGTTTTTCATGGCGTCCAACTCTGTCCTGGCTCTCACTGTAAAGTTATATCCCTGTGCTAGTAGTGGCAATTCTCTCTTACCTGAGAGCCCCGTTGGAAGATCAGATTTGTCTTCGAGCACGTTGGTATACAGCTCACGTTTGGCTTCTAAGCTTGCCAGTGCGTGATACGACCTGTCTACCGTTTTAACTAGCTCGAATACGAAAGAATTGGTGACTTTTGAAAGCGCCTTTTCTTCCGGTGAGGGTTTTTCAACCCTGTTTTCCTTGTTTTCTGCCTCTTTCGGAGTTGCTGAGTCTAAACTTGGTTCTTTTGAACCTTGTCTAGGAGCGGAGTTGACTTTGGCATTGTCTTCCTGTGTCTCCGGTATTACCATTACTTTATTCTGGTCCTTCGATGAGTCTTTATTGGTGGTGCTAAGTTTATTTTTCCTAGCGGTGAAAGGTTTGAATTGCTTGAGAGACATGATGAAAATGACTGATACCGGTGAGTAGCTGAGACCCAATGAAATAGAAATCCATAAAACCCGCTCAGATAAGGAGAAATGGTGTTAGCGCTGATTGGTTGTAAAGCGGACATTTTGATTGGATGTGTGAAAGGCGAAGTATCGTGTGATTGGATGCAGGACTTGGCGCTGAAACCGGTATGGGATTTGAATCCCATTCGGGTCGTAAAAAGATCCTACTGAGTCGGGTTGCTGTGATAGGCTCCTCGGTGGAGGGGAAAGGCCAATCGGTGTGAACACTATCAGCTAATTTTTTCATTGGTTGATAGCTGTGCGACGAGGAAGAGAAAAATATGACATGGTCCCGCCAATACGATCTTTCTCTAAATTGTGTTGAAAAACAACAGAAAGAGAAAAGATACCTTGCTGTAACGTAAAGTGAACCAGGTAGACTAGGCTAAATAATGTAAAGCCATGGTTCCGTTTCCAGAAAAAAGAAATGGGGGTAAAATTATATAGAAAAAAAAAAATATAAAAAAAAAAATATATATATCACCCTGAACCACAAAGAAAACGCTTTCTTTTTTAAAATAAAAAAGAAAAGGGAAAGAGGTGCTTTGCCCCTGTTGATGCTTTTTAATATGATATAATACTGTTGCCAGACTATATATAATATAGATCTGTAAGAAAATGCCTCGGGTGGCCGTCAACAGAATATAAAAATAGCTCTTTTCAGTGCTAATAGTATAGGAAGAGGCCTATGAGTGGGATACCAAACCTGTTGGTAAGTTTCCATCAAAATGGAAGAAATTATTTGAGTATCTTTCCTGTGATGGCTTTATGGAAGCCAAGAAGGGAGTGATGGAAATTATTATGATTGTGTGAATGTCTAAGAAGTACGGTGTCCTCCTTACAAAGGGGTCCGTGGCCCTCCTCGGGAGGTTACTCAACGAGGGATACTCAGACCAGTAAACCAAAGGAGCTACTGCGAGTATACTACCGATTCGCCGGCCGTCACCCACTCGAGCTTTTAGAAAACATTAATGAGTTCTAGAGCCCGGGGGGTAGTGACAAATTTTGAAAAGAAAAGACGGGGATAGAACCGAACCTGTTAAGAAACAACCCAAGACAGGTGTCTGGTGGTATTTTTATACCTTATAGGCTTCCTCCCTCTTCGGGGGTGGGATAAAAGATATATTCTTGTGGCTTCTTCGTGAGAGATTATAGCATTTTCTTCATTAAACTGAGATTCAGATGTGAGCGATTCTTGACGCAGAATCTTGTCCTAAGTGGGAAAATTTGGTCTGTCAAAAACCTATTTTCAAACAGGATTTATAGTGAATTTGTTCGATATTTCACCATGTAGTAGGTGTATGGAAAAAGGTAGTATAGGCGGGAAAATTCCGTTTTAGAGAGGTTTAGCATGGTGTCAGCTTGTCCTCAAAGGAGCGTTATAATTTTCTTTATGCTTTTCTTTATATGGGAGACGCTTGCTTTTACGTCCGGAAAGAAAGCACCGTGTAGTAAAAATATATGAAGCTTCAGATCTTATATTTCGCGCCAACAATCTTGACCGTGCGATGACATCGTAGGCGGAAAGGGCGTCGACCCCGCTATGAAGCGGTGCTGTACTAAGGTATATGCAAGCCCGGCCATGTGTAGGTACGATTTCTAGTCTGCTTTATAGTTTCTTGTGCTATCTGTTAAAGATAACGTGATTAAAAAAGGAAAGAATAGAAATCGGATTTCTTCAATTTCATGAATTCAGACCGATAAAATGGTCTTTATGTGTGAGTGGTACTGATTTTTGAAAAGAAAAGACTGGGATAGAACCGAACCTGTTGCGAAACAACCCAAGACGGGTGTCTGGTGGTATTTTTATACCTTTTAGGTAAAAAGATCCATTCTTGTGGCTTCTTTGTGGGAGATTATAGCATTTTCTTCATTAAACTGAGATTCGGATGTGAGCGATTCTTTAGGTAGAACCTTGTCCAGAGTGGAAAGATTGGTCTTTCTAAAACCTATTTTCAAACTGGATTTATAGTGAATTTGTCCCGATATTCCCCATGTAGTAGCTTTATGGAAAAAGGTAGAAAATGCGGGAAAATTTCTTTTAGAGAGGTTGCATGGTGTCAGCCTTTCCTCAAAGGTGCGTTATAAAATTTCTTTATGCTTTTCTTTATATGAGAGGCGGTTCCTTTTACGTCCGAAAAGAAAGCACCGTATAGTGAAAATACATAGCTTCAGATCTCACATTTCGCGCCATCAATCTTGACCGCACGATGACATCGAAGGCGGAAAGGCCGACGACCCCCGCTATGAGGCGGCGCTGTACTGTGGTTTGTGAAATCCCAGCCTTGTGTAGACACGATTTCTAGTCAGCTTTATAGATCTTGTGCTATCTGTTAAAGATAACGTGATTGAAAAAGAAATCGGATTTCTTCAATTTCAAGAAATAAGACCGATAAAGTGGTCTTTGGGTGTAAGGGGGAAATTTTGGAAAAGAAAAGACGGGGATAGAACCGAACCTGTTAAGAAACAACCCAAGACAGGTGTCTGGTGGTATTTTTTATACCTTATAGGCTTCCCTCCCTCTTCGGGGGTGGGACATATCAAAACGTTTTAGCTATGAGAGACCCATTTCAAACTGCGACTTATTACTTTTTCCAACACTGCTTATAGGGATCACAAGGTCAAACGCGATCTCTGTGTAGTTTCAATGCAGTCTCAGATTAGTATCTTTAACCTTTGGTGAAACCTCAACATAGCAATCGGCTCACTGCACGGACTGTGCACGGACTGTGAGACCAATATACCTAGTTCAAACAGAGGTGATTTGGGGTTTTTGCTTGCACCAATTTTTTCAGATTTTTTTGCTGTAATCCGGCGAGTGAGATACTTGACAAATCAAATTCTTTCTTAGATGATAAGCTTGGAAACATCCCAAGCTTCAATTGGATACCTCGACCAGGTATACAATGGTCTGTTGTTGTAACGCTTTTAGATGACTGGTCAAAATACGTAAAAAGCTGAAAACGCGGATCTCAGGCAGAGAACGAAGCATGTTTAATACATAGGTGGGGGTGAAGAAAAATGAGTGGCGAGTGAACAATATCATCTACATTGTTTCAGATGCGATCATAAATTGCAGGACATTCTCATGTTTATTTTGGTGTAACGACTGTGACATATGACTAATAATTTCAAAGTTGTGATTTTAACCCATCAAATGTTTTGAGAAGAAGTTATGTCAGTTGGACGGTTGTTAATGGAATGAAATAAGAAATGAGTAATGACGCTTAGGGTACCCGAACGTTTTGATATGTAAAAAGATATATTCTTGTGGCTTCTTCGTGAGAGATTATAGCATTTTCTTCATTAAACTGAGATTCAGATGTGAGCGATTCTTGACGCAGAATCTTGTCCTAAGTGGGAAAATTTGGTCTTTCAAAAACCTATTTTCAAACAGGATTTATAGTGAATTTGTTCGATATTTCACCATGTAGTAGGTGTATGGAATTTTTGAAAAGAAAAGACGGGGATAGAACCGAACCTGTTAAGAAACAACCCAAGACAGGTGTCTGGTGGTATTTTTATACCTTATAGGCTTCCCTCCCTCGGGGTGGGATAAAAAGATATATTCTTGTGGCTTCTTCGTGAGAGATTATAGCATTTTCTTCATTAAACTGAGATTCAGATGTGAGCGATTCTTGACGCAGAATCTTGTCCTAAGTGGGAAAATTTGGTCTTTCAAAACCTATTTTCAAACAGGATTTATAGTGAATTTGTTCGATATTTCACCATGTAGTAGGTGTATGGAAAAAGGTAGTATAGGCGGAAAATTCCTTTTAGAGAGGTTTAGCATGGTGTCAGCTTGTCCTCAAAGGAGCGTTATAATTTTCTTTATGCTTTTCTTTATATGGGAGACGCTTGCTTTTACGTCCGGAAAGAAAGCACCGTGTAGTTAAAATATATGAAGCTTCAGATCTTATATTTCGCGCCAACAATCTTGACCGTGCGATGACATCGTAGGCGGAAAGGGCGTCGACCCCGCTATGAAGCGGTGCTGTACTAAGGTATATGCAAGCCCGGCCATGTGTAGGTACGATTTCTAGTCTGCTTTATAGTTTCTTGTGCTATCTGTTAAAGATAACGTGATTAAAAAGGAAAGAATAGAAATCGGATTTCTTCAATTTCATGAATTAAGACCGATAAAATGGTCTTTATGTGTGAGTGGTACTGATTTTTGAAAAGAAAAGACTGGGATAGAACCGAACCTGTTGCGAAACAACCCAAGACGGGTGTCTGGTGGTATTTTTATACCTTTCAGGTGAAAAGATCCATTCTTGTGGCTTCTTTGTGGGAGATTATAGCATTTTCTTCATTAAACTGAGATTCGGATGTGAGCGATTCTTTAGGTAGAACCTTGTCCAGAGTGGAAAGATTGGTCTTTCTAAAACCTATTTTCAAACTGGATTTAAAATGAATTTGTCCCGATATTCCCCATGTAGTAGCTTTATGGAAAAAGGTAGAAAATGCGGGAAAATGTCTCTTTAGAGAGGTTTAGCATGGTGTCAGCCTTTCCTCAAAGGTGCGTTATAAAATTTCTTTATGCTTTTCTGTATATGAGAGGCGGTTCCTTTTACGTCCGAAAAGAAAGCACCGTATAGTGAAAATACATAGCTTCAGATCTCACATTTCGCGCCATCAATCTTGACCGCACGATGACATCGAAGGCGGAAAGGCCGACGACCCCCGCTATGAGGCGGCGCTGTACTGTGGTTTGTGAAATCCCAGCCTTGTGTAGACACGATTTCTAGTCAGCTTTATAGATCTTGTGCTATCTGTTAAAGATAACGTGATTGAAAAAGAAATCGGATTTCTTCAATTTCAAGAAATAAGACCGATAAAGTGGTCTTTGGGTGTAAGTGGTACTTCTGAAGTAGAAGTAGAACTCGAGTGGGGGGGTTTGTATAATTATGTGTGTGTGAGTGTGTGGTAAGTGAATGTGTGTCACGTCTGGGCCCGTTTCGGGCCTAAGTGGATAAGAGACATCCCTCGCGTGGCGATGGGAGAGAATAGTTTAAAAACTTTTCCATCAGTAGTGAGTGACTTTGCGAGAAACTTTCAATATTAGTTTTGGGAGGGATGCGATTGCATCCCTTTGGTAGGCAAATATAAAATAATATTTGGCCCGTTCTGTAAAGGGCGATTTTACAGAGGAATAAAACGATGAAAAATAATTTCTGTGTGGAAAATATTACCTCAAAGGATAAATTCCCGCACCAGGAGTCGTGAGGAAGAACTGATAACCTCGTGAAGTAGTTCACTTAGTGATATAATTCAATATTCTTCCTTTGCGTTTTTAGATAACGTATCTTAAACATCTCCTTGGAGGCTCGCTATCTGAGGAAGATAGTTAGAATGGAGATATCGACAAAAATAAAAATGGCTTTGGATATAAGCCTAAAAATGATACAGGTAATCGGTCTGTTGCTATTTGTTTTGGTTATGGAATAGCTTTAGGCCTGTACAATGTATACGTGCGTTTCTTAAACATGTTAGGCGTTGAGCTTAACAGGTACCATCTTGCTTCATATATATTTGAAACGAGATTAACTTGTCATGATAAAGATGACTTTCTTTATTTTTTATGCTTTATGTGTAATTTTCCTTATTTGGAAAAGTAGCATTAATTTGTAGACTCCTGGCTATACGCTAGGAAATATACTAACATAAACATTTCTTGAAATTATCGAGAAATGTCGATGCGAGAAAGTGCAAGCAGTTAGTAAGACGCGTATCCGGGAGATTTAAATACCTTTATTCTATTTTCATCGTTTAAATTTTTGTTAGATATTCTCTTATAAAAGGTTATTAGAAAGAGAATTGAAAATATCAGACGCGTTTCTGGAATGAAATCCTTCATCAGTTACCCTGCTACTTGGTCATGTTGGTCGTGGTAAACCCGGACCTATGTTATTTTATGCTCTTAAAAGTCGCGTTTCACCGGGTATGATGGTGTGGCTTTGTGAGAGCAAGAGAACCAGAAATGTAGGAGACTGGTTTGTGATTTGCAGGACCAAGAACGAGTCCTGATTAAAAGTTAAACTGCTTGGAGTTTAACTTTTGTGTAAATCTTTGCCTTTATGGAAAGATTTGTTAGCTCTGAAAAAGAGCTGTTGTGGTTTTGTTTATATAAAATGTGAAAGGTGTGAGGTGTGTGTCGTTTTTGCAACGTGCTTTAACTCTGTCGAATACATCACATATCTTGTCTCTTTTCAAAACTCGATATCTGAGTCGTCCCAGGATACCTTCCGGTGTTGTCTTCAGGTGTGAAGAAGTAATCGTTGAAACCTCTGCTTTCTAAAGCTAGATCATATAGCATGTTGAGAGTTGGGGAGCCTGGACGTGTCTCTTCGAAAAGAATGCTTTCGTCTGTGACTAGATTCTTTGGAGAGTTCAATCTGGCTCTGACAAGTGTGTCGCTCAAGTTTTGAGCTCTGCTGAATGCTATAATTGGGACCTTCGGAAAGATCCTTTTCAAAGTTGGATTATCTTTAACGATGTCCCAATGCTTCAGTATGGCATGTTTGATGTGGTTCCCACTTATCTGTGGGAAGAATTGTGACTTGAAGACCAAAGGGATCTTGTTCGATCTTTTCGGTTTCTCTGTCAAATATGCCTGTCTATTTTCAAAGAACACTTCTTTCGAAGCTGTATTGATTTCTTTGAGGTTATAACCTCTGCTTAGAAGTTTTTCTGTGAAGATTGTTTTCCTGTCATCATAAGACTTTTTGTCACTGGAGTTCCTGACTAGTCTGATTAGTTCTCCTTTGATGAACCCTTTGAAAACTGAGGGATTGTGACATGAGCTTCTGTCCAGGTAACCCCACGTCTCTGTGGGTTTAGTGAAGCATTTTATGTCGAGGATATTTGACGATTGAAAACGATCTCCTTTGTAGATGGTGAGATCTAGGAATTGGATTTCGTTTTCTGATGCTACGTGTGTGAACTTGAGAGATGGGTGGAGATCGTTTATTTTGGACACAAAAATCTCAAGTTGTTCCACTGATCCTGACCACATCATTAGAGAGTCATCCATGTAGACATGGAAAGATATGATGTGTTCGTCCATATGTAATATTTTCTGGACCAACCTATTTGCGACTAGGCAGCTGAGAGATACGCTGGATCTTAGGCCCATAGGGGTTCCTGAGATTTGAAGAAAATGGTGACCATTAAATTCGAAGGCGTTCCTGAAAAGAACGAGAGTCAAAAGCTTTCTCATATATTGCAAATTAGGCATGGGAGGGTCGAAGGATAACGGATTGACCCCTTCCAATGCTTCCATGGCTACCTCTAATGCCTCCTCTTGAGGAACTGAGGTGAACATGCTAACTATATCTATGCTCGCAAGAATTATATTGCTCGGAAGGACCAGTTGTTCGATTTTACGAATGGTGTCCGTTGTATCTTTAAGATACGTGGGTGCTTTCTGGACTTCCGGTAAGAGGTAATGGTCAAGAAATTCTGAGATTCTGTTGAGTGGTGATCCGCAGTGTGACGTCACTGGGCGGCCTATAAAAGTGCCGCTTTTTGGTGTTTTATGTACTTTTGGTAACATGAAAAACACTGGAGTTTTTGTTTGTGCACTGTCTACTGGATCTAAGTAATCTGCTAATGCCTTGTCGATCTCTTTTGATTGACACATCTCGTTAATTAGGTCACTAACCAAATCAGTGGTAGAAGTTGTCATGTCATAGTCTAGTTTGAGATATGATTTTTTGTCCAAAAGTTGTCTATGACCCTCGGATACGTAATCCTTTTGGACAAAATGCAAATTCCTCTCCCTTTATCGAACTTTTTCAGAACGATATCAGGGTTATTTTTCAATTTCTTTACAGCCTGGATTTCAACCTTACTCATGTTGGGTTGTGCATTTTTGATCGGAATATCTGCTAATTCCGTCCTCATTCCTTCCAGATAGTCTTCTAAGCCTATACTGGGGGCCAGACCAGGAATCCATGTTGATGGGTTTCTGAATCTGTGCCTGGATTTCCAGCCTCTCATTGCTGCATGGAATCGAATCCTCATGTTTCTCGCTAAACCGTCTGCAGCCTCCATCAGGAAGCGTTTTGTGGGTTTGCTTGGTGTGGGTATAAAGGATAAACCTTTAGAAAGCGCAATTGTTTCCGACTCTGAAAGTTCGTAGTCAGAAAGGTTCTTAACGAATTGTTTTGCTTTATTTACCATACGTTCCCTTTTAGAACTTCTGGTTTGTGTTCTACTTAATAAGTTAGACTTCCTTTTCTTACGTCTAATATGAGTAGATTCCCTGTGTTGGTGCTTGCGGAAGTGGCGTCCCATGTTTGAATATATAAAAGGGTTAGGTTGTACACAATTTATTGTGTTCGCTACCCTATTCTTATATATAAGTATAAATATATTATATGAATATATTTAGTATATAAGTGAAAAGGAATACTTGAAAGCTGGTGTCTCGAGAGTGACGAGCGATAAAACAAAACGTATGATAAGTGACTGACTATCAGCGTACTCTTTCCGAAGACCGGCTGGCACCGTGTTCACCCATTGAGCTGCATTGGCTCAAATGGTGAGGAATCGGGGTGAATTTTGCTTTTGTTAGGAAGCAGGGATCCTAGAACGGATCCTAGCAAGTCCTGCGTTCTGATTGGCTCCCTGAGCGTATGCACTGGCCAATCCTGTCGTGAAACTGACAGTAAAATTTTCTGATTGGTTGTTCAGAATGGCGCTAAAAAAGGCGGGGCCTAGGGGGGGTTTGCTTCCTGAGCGAATCTGTCCCTGGATGGTTGTCTGGTTGCCGCCAAGTGAATGTTCCCATTTTCATGGTGTGACGACATTGATAATTCTGAGTCCCAAGGTTTGGGTCAAATGGATTTTATATGAAAAAATGTATTACTAAAGCATTGGGCGCTTTATTTTGTCATCTACAGTATATTCAGACCCTATGGTGGAGCCTACGAGTATGTTGGCCCTTGTTTAATATTATTATAGGATGTCACACAATTTATTGTGTTGATCAATCTGTTTATATAATATATTTATAGCATAGGGAGAGATTGTGTTGCTAATCTTTATTAAGATTAGGGGTGGATGGGTAATACACAAAAAGCATTTGACTTTGTCACTCTCTTTTGGGAAAAGTGGTGGCTCTGAAAAGAGCCGTTGGGTTTTTGTGGTGGCTCTGAAAAGAGCCGTTTGGATCTCGGTCTTTCACCGGCTACCGTGACCCACCTTGGTGTTGCTTGCCTCTTTTCGGGCCATTCCAATGGGACCTCTGTGGTCCCCATTGCCATATTTGAGGAGGATAGTAGTGTGCCGGTGGTTTTTGAAAAGAAAAGACGGGGATAGAACCGAACCTGTTAAGAAACAACCCAAGACAGGTGTCTGGTGGTATTTTTATACCTTATAGGCTTCCTCCCTTCGGGGTGGGATAAAAGATATATTCTTGTGGCTTCTTCTTGAGAGATTATAGCATTTTCTTCATTAAACTGAGATTCAGATGAGCGATTCTTGACGCAGAATCTTGTCCTAAGTGGGAAAATTTGGTCTTTCAAAACCTATTTTCAAACAGGATTTATAGTGAATTTGTTCGATATTTCACCATGTAGTAGGTGTATGGAAAAAGGTAGTATAGGCGGGAAAATTCCTTTTTAGAGAGGTTTAGCATGGTGCCAGCTTGTCCTCAAAGGAGCGTTATAATTTTCTTTATGCTTTTCTTTATATGGGAGACGCTTGCTTTTACGTCCGGAAAGAAAGCACCGTGTAGTAAAAAATATATATGAAGCTTCAGATCTTATATTTCGCGCCAACAATCTTTGGACCGTGCGATGACATCGTAGGCGGAAAGGGCGTCGACCCCGCTATGAAGCGGTGCTGTACTAAGGTATATGCAAGCCCGGCCATGTGTAGGTACGATTTCTAGTCTGCTTTTCATAGTTTCTTGTGCTATCTGTTAAAGATAACGTGATTAAAAAAGGAAAGAATAGAAATCGGATTTCTTCAATTTCATGAATTAAGACCGATAAAATGGTCTTTATGTGTGAGTGGTAAATTTTTGAAAAGAAAAGACGGGGATAGAACCGAACCTGTTAAGAAAAACCCAAGACAGGTGTCTGGTGGTATTTTTATACCTTATAGGCTTCCTCCCTCTTCGGGGTGGGATAAAAGATATATTCTTGTGGCTTCTTCGTGAGAGATTATAGCATTTTCTTCATTAAACTGAGATTCAGATGTGAGCGATTCTTGACGCAGAATCTTGTCCTAAGTGGGAAAATTTGGTCTTTCAAAAACCTATTTTCAAACAGGATTTATAGTGAATTTGTTCGATATTTCACCATGTAGTAGGTGTATGGAAAAAGGTAGTATAGGCGGGAAAATTCCTTTTTAGAGAGGTTTAGCATGGTGCCAGCTTGTCCTCAAAGGAGCGTTATAATTTTCTTTATGCTTTTCTTTATATGGGAGACGCTTGCTTTTACGTCCGGAAAGAAAGCACCGTGTAGTAAAAATATATGAAGCTTCAGATCTTATATTTCGCGCCAACAATCTTGACCGTGCGATGACATCGTAGGCGGAAAGGGCGTCGACCCCGCTATGAAGCGGTGCTGTACTAAGGTATATGCAAGCCCGGCCATGTGTAGGTACGATTTCTAGTCTGCTTTATAGTTTCTTGTGCTATCTGTTAAAGATAACGTGATTAAAAAAGGAAAGAATAGAAATCGGATTTCTTCAATTTCATGAATTAAGACCGATAAAATGGTCTTTATGTGTGAGTGGTACTGATTTTTGAAAAGAAAAGACTGGGATAGAACCGGACCTGTTGCAAAACAACCCAAGACGGGTGTCTGGTGGTATTTTTATACCTTTTAGGTAAAAAGATCCATTCTTGTGGCTTCTTTGTGGGAGATTATAGCATTTTCTTCATTAAACTGAGATTCGGATGTGAGCGATTCTTTAGGTAGAACCTTGTCCAGAGTGGAAAGATTGGTCTTTCTAAAACCTATTTTCAAACTGGATTTATAGTGAATTTGTCCTTATTCCCCATGTAGTAGCTTTATGGAAAAAGGTAGAAAATGCGGGAAAATTTCTTTTAGAGAGGTTTAGCATGGTGTCAGCCTTTCCTCAAAGGTGCGTTATAAAATTTCTTTATGCTTTTCTTTATATGAGAGGCGGTTCCTTTACGTCCGAAAAGAAAGCACCGTATAGTGAAAATACATAGCTTCAGATCTCACATTTCGCGCCATCAATCTTGACCGCACGATGACATCGAAGGCGGAAAGGCCGACGACCCCCGCTATGAGGCGGCGCTGTACTGTGGTTTGTGAAATCCCAGCCTTGTGTAGACACGATTTCTAGTCAGCTTTATAGATCTTGTGCTATCTGTTAAAGATAACGTGATTGAAAAAGAAATCGGATTTCTTCAATTTCAAGAAATAAGACCGATAAAGTGGTCTTTGGGTGTAAGTGGTACTTCTGAAGTAGAAGTAGAACTCGAGTGGGGGGGTTTGTATAATTATGTGTGTGTGAGTGTGTGGTAAGTGAATGTGTGTCACGTCTGGGCCCGTTTCGGGCCTAAGGGGGGAAGAGACATCCCTCGCGTGGCGATGGGAGAGAATAGTTTAAAAACTTTTCCATCAGTAGTGAGTGACTTTGCGAGAAACTTTCAATATTAGTTTTGGGAGGGATGCGATTGCATCCCTTTGGTAGGCAAATATAAAATAATATTTGGCCCGTTCTGTAAAGGGCGATTTTACAGAGGGAATAAAACGATGAAAAATAATTTCTGTGTGGAAAATATTACCTCAAAGGGTAAATTCCCGCACCAGGAGTCGTGAGGAAGAACTGATAACCTCGTGAAGTGGTTCACTTAGTGATATAATTCAATATTCTTCCTTTGCGTTTTTAGATAACGTATCTTAAACATCTCCTTGGAGGCTCGCTATCTGAGGAAGATAGTTAGAATGGAGATATCGACAAAAATAAAAAATGGCTTTGGATATAAGCCTCAAAAATGATACAGGTAATCGGTCTGTTGCTATTTGTTTTGGTTATGGAATAGCTTTAGGCCTGTACAATGTATACGTGCGTTTCTTAAACATGTTAGGCGTTGAGCTTAACAGGTACCATCTTGCTTCATATATATTTGAAACGAGATTAACTTGTCATGATAAAGATGACTTTCTTTATTTTTTATGCTTTATGTGTAATTTTCCTTATTTGGAAAAGTAGCATTAATTTGTAGACTCCTGGCTATACGCTAGGAAATATACTAACATAAACATTTCTTGAAATTATCGAGAAATGTCGATGCGAGAAAAATGCAAGCAGTTAGTAAGACGCGTCAAAGATTTAAATCCCTCTGAATCTCAGTTTCAAGAAAATGCTATAATTCTTTTCAAGACAGCGAATATATCTATTATCCCATAGTAAAGGAGCGTTTTATAGAAGGAGGAAAGCCTATAGACGCGTATAAAAGAAATTTTCATAGACCCTGTCTTGGTTGTTTCTTAAGTAAAGGGCCGGACTATCAGTTCTATCGTGCTCTTAAAATGTCGCGTCGGCTTTTACCATGAAAATGGGAACATTCACTTGAAAAAACCTAGAACCAGAAACCTGATAGGAGATGGTTTGATCCGCTCAGGAGCCCCCTTGGCGAACCTTTTTTAGCGCCATTCTGAACAACCAATCAGATTTTTGTTCAGTAATCAGCGACAGGATGTTTACGCTGTCGAACTTTGTGATCTTGTTTTTACCAAATCAGGTGTCGCCTTTTTAGTGCCTCTGTCAGAACACTCACATTCATCCATGTTCTTCCTGCTTCCTAACAAAGCAAAATTCATGATCCCGTTTGCTGGTTCACCATTTGAGCCAAAATGACGTGAACACTTAATGCCATTCGGAAAAGTACGCTGATAGTCAACGGCGTCCCAATGCCTTATCTTTTCGACGTTCTCAGTTTCAAATGCTCGTCCCAGACACCAGCTTTCAGTATTCCTTTTCACTTATATACTAAATATATTCATATAATATATTTATACTTATATATAAGAATAGGGTAGCGAACACAATAAATTGTGTACAACCTAACCCCTTTTATATATTCAAACATGGGACGCCATTTCCGCAAGCACCAACACAGGGAATCTACTCCTCTTAAACGTAAGAAAAGGAAGTCTAACTTATTAAGTAGAACACAAACCAGAAGTTCTAAAAGGAACGTATGGTAAATAAAGCAAAACAATTCGTTAAGAACCTTTCTGACTACGAACTTTCAGAGTCGGAAACAATTGCGCTTTCTAAAGGTTTATCCTTTATACCCACACCAAGCAAAAACCCACAAAACGCTTCCTGATGGAGGCTGCAGACGGTTTAGGAGAAACATGAGGATTCGATTCCATGCAGCAATGAGAGGCTGGAAATCCAGACACAGATTCAGAAACCCATCAACATGGATTCCTGGTCTGGCCCCCAGTATAGGCTTAGAAGACTATCTGGAAGGAATGAGGACGGAATTAGCAGATATTCCGATCAAAAATGCACAACCCAACATGAGTAAGGTTGAAATCCAGGCTGTAAAGAAATTGAAAAATAACCCTGATATCGTTCTGAAAAAGTTCGATAAAGGAGAGGAATTTGCATTTTGTCCAAAAAGGATTACGTATCCGAGGGACATAGACAACTTTTGGACAAAAAATCATATCTCAAACTAGACTATGACATGACAACTTCTACCACTGATTTGGTTAGTGACCTAATTAACGAGATGTGTCAATCAAAAGAGATCGACAAGGCATTAGCAGATTACTTAGATCCAGTAGACAGTGCACAAACAAAAACACCAGTGTTTTTCATGTTACCAAAAGTACATAAAACACCAAAAAGCGGCACTTTTATAGGCCGCCCAGTGACGTCACACTGCGGATCACCACTCAACAGAATCTCAGAATTTCTTGACCATTACCTCTTACCGGAAGTCCAGAAAGCACCCACGTATCTTAAAGATACAGCGGACACCATTCGTAAAATCGAACAACTGGTCCTTCCGAGCAATATAATTCTTGCGAGCATAGATATAGTTAGCATGTTCACCTCAGTTCCTCAAGAGGAGGCATTAGAGGTAGCCATGGAAGCTTTGGAAGGGGTCAATCCGTTATCCTTCGACCCTCCCATGCCTAATTTGCAATATATGAGAAAGCTTTTGACTCTCGTTCTTTTCAGGAACGCCTTCGAATTTAATGGTCACCATTTTCTTCAAATCTCAGGAACCCCTATGGGCCTAAGATCCAGCGTATCTCTCAGCTGCCTAGTCGCAAATAGGTTGGTCCAGAAAATATTACATATGGACGAACACATCATATCTTTCCATGTCTACATGGATGACTCTCTAATGATGTGGTCAGGATCAGTGGAACAACTTGAGATTTTTGTGTCCAAAATAAACGATCTCCACCCATCTCTCAAGTTCACACACGTAGCATCAGAAAACGAAATCCAATTCCTGGATCTCACCATCTACAAAGGAGATCGTTTTCAATCGTCAAATATCCTCGACATAAAATGCGTCACTAAACCCACAGAGACGTGGGGTTACCTGGACAGAAGCTCATGTCACAATCCTCAGTTTTCAAAGGGTTCATCAAAGGAGAACTAATAAGACTAGTCAGGAACTCCAGTGACAAAAAGTCTTATGATAACAGGAAAACAATCTTCACAGAAAACTTCTAAGCAGAGGTTATAACCTCAAAGAAATCAATACAGCTTCGAAAGAAGTGTTCTTTGAAAATAGACAGGCATATTTGACAGAGAAACCGAAAAGATCGAACAAGATCCCTTTGGTCTTCAAGTCACAATTCTTCCCACAGATAAGTGGGAACCACATCAAACATGCCATACTGAAGCATTGGGACATCGTTAAAGATAATCCAACTTTGAAAAGGATCTTTCCGAAGGTCCCAATTATAGCATTCAGCAGAGCTCAAAACTTGAGCGACACACTTGTCAGAGCCAGATTGAACTCTCCAAAGAATCTAGTCACAGACGAAAGCATTCTTTCGAAGAGACACGTCCAGGCTCCCCAACTCTCAACATGCTATATGATCTAGCTTTAGAAAGCAGAGGTTTCAACGATTACTTCTTCACACCTGAAGACAACACCGGAAGGTATCCTGGGACTCAGATATCGAGTTTTGAAAAATTGAGACAAGATATGTGATGTATTCGTTGTAAAAAACACCTCACACCTTTCACATTTTATATAAACAAAACCACAACAGCTCTTTTTCAGAGCTAACAAATCTTTCCATAAAGACAACAATTTACACAAAAGTTAAACTCCAAGCAGTTTAACTTTTAATCAGGACTCGTTCTCGGTCCTGCAAATCACAAACCAGTCTCCTACATTTCTGGTTCTCTTGCTCTCACAAAGCCACACCATCATACCCGGTGAAACGCGTCTTTTAAGAGCATATAATAACATAGGTCCGGGTTTACCACGACCAACATGACCAAGTAGCAGGGTAACTGATGAAGGATTTCATTCCAGAAACGCGTCTGATATTTTCAATTCTCTTTCTAATAACCTTTTATAAGAGAATATCTAACAAAAAATTAAAACGATGAAAATAGAATAAAGGGATTTAAATCTCCCGGATACGCGTCTTACTAACTGCTTGCACTTTTCTCGCATCGACATTTCTCGATAATTTCAAGAAATGTTTATGTTAGTATATTTCCTAGCGTATAGCCAGGAGTCTACAAATTAATGCTACTTTTCCAAATAAGGAAAATTACACATAAAGCATAAAAAATAAAGAAAGTCATCTTTATCATGACAAGTTAATCTCGTTTCAAATATATATGAAGCAAGATGGTACCTGTTAAGCTCAACGCCTAACATGTTTAAGAAACGCACGTATACATTGTACAGGCCTAAAGCTATTCCATAACCAAAACAAATAGCAACAGACCGATTACCTGTATCATTTTTAGGCTTATATCCAAAGCCATTTTTTATTTTTGTCGATATCTCCATTCTAACTATCTTCCTCAGATAGCGAGCCTCCAAGGAGATGTTTAAGATACGTTATCTAAAAACGCAAAGGAAGAATATTGAATTATATCACTAAGTGAACCACTTCACGAGGTTATCAGTTCTTCCTCACGACTCCTGGTGCGGGAATTTATCCTTTGAGGTAATATTTTCCACACAGAAATTATTTTTCATCGTTTTATTCCCTCTGTAAAATCGCCCTTTACAGAACGGGCCAAATATTATTTTATATTTGCCTACCAAAGGGATGCAATCGCATCCCTCCCAAAACTAATATTGAAAGTTTCTCGCAAAGTCACTCACTACTGATGGAAAAGTTTTTAAACTATTCTCTCCCATCGCCACGCGAGGGATGTCTCTTATCCACTTAGGCCCGAAACGGGCCCAGACGTGACACACATTCACTTACCACACACTCACACACACATAATTATACAAACCCCCCCCCACTCGAGTTCTACTTCTACTTCAGAAGTACCACTTACACCCAAAGACCACTTTATCGGTCTTATTTCTTGAAATTGAAGAAATCCGATTTCTTTTTCAATCACGTTATCTTTAACAGATAGCACAAGATCTATAAAGCTGACTAGAAATCGTGTCTACACAAGGCTGGGATTTCACAAACCACAGTACAGCGCCGCCTCATAGCGGGGGTCGTCGGCCTTTCCGCCTTCGATGTCATCGTGCGGTCAAGATTGATGGCGCGAAATGTGAGATCTGAAGCTATGTATTTTCACTATACGGTGCTTTCTTTTCGGACGTAAAAGGAACCGCCTCTCATATAAAGAAAAGCATAAAGAAATTTTATAACGCACCTTTGAGGAAAGGCTGACACCATGCTAAACCTCTCTAAAAGAAATTTTCCCGCATTTTCTACCTTTTTCCATAAAGCTACTACATGGGGAATATCGGGACAAATTCACTATAAATCCAGTTTGAAAATAGGTTTTAGAAAGACCAATCTTTCCACTCTGGACAAGGTTCTACCTAAAGAATCGCTCACATCCGAATCTCAGTTTAATGAAGAAAATGCTATAATCTCCCACAAAGAAGCCTCAAGAATGGATCTTTTTACCTAAAAGGTATAAAAATACCACCAGACACCCGTCTTGGGTTGTTTCGCAACAGGTTCGGTTCTATCCCAGTCTTTTCTTTTCAAAAATCAGTACCACTCACACATAAAGACCATTTTATCGGTCTGAATTCATGAAATTGAAGAAATCCGATTTCTATTCTTTCCTTTTTTAATCACGTTATCTTTAACAGATAGCACAAGAAACTATAAAGCAGACTAGAAATCGTACCTACACATGGCCGGGCTTGCATATACCTTAGTACAGCACCGCTTCATAGCGGGGTCGACGCCCCTTCCGCCTACGATGTCATCGCACGGTCAAGATTGTTGGCGCGAAATATAAGATCTGAAGCTTCATATATTTTTACTACACGGTGCTTTCTTTCCGGACGTAAAAGCAAGCGTCTCCCATATAAAGAAAAGCATAAAGAAAATTATAACGCTCCTTTGAGGACAAGCTGACACCATGCTAAACCTCTCTAAAAAGGAATTTTCCCGCCTATACTACCTTTTTCCATACACCTACTACATGGTGAAATATCGAACAAATTCACTATAAATCCTGTTTGAAAATAGGTTTTTGAAAGACCAAATTTTCCCACTTAGGACAAGATTCTGCGTCAAGAATCGCTCACATCTGAATCTCAGTTTAATGAAGAAAATGCTATAATCTCTCACGAAGAAGCCACAAGAATATATCTTTTTATCCCACCCCGAAGAGGGAGGGAAGCCTATAAGGTATAAAAATACCACCAGACACCTGTCTTGGGTTGTTTCTTAACAGGTTCGGTTCTATCCCCGTCTTTTCTTTTCAAAATTTGTCACTACCCCCCGGGCTCTAGAACTCATTAATGTTTTCTAAAAGCTCGAGTGGGTGACGGCCGGCGAATCGGTAGTATACTCGCAGTAGCTCCTTTGGTTTACTGGTCTGAGTATCCCTCGTTGAGTAACCTCCCGAGGAGGGCCACGGACCCCTTTGTAAGGAGGACACCGTACTTCTTAGACATTCACACAATCATAATAATTTCCATCACTCCCTTCTTGGCTTCTATAAAGCCATCACAGGAAAGATACTCAAATAATTTCTTCCATTTTGATGGAAACTTACCAACAGGTTTGGTATCCCACTCATAGGCCTCTTCCTATACTATTAGCACTGAAAGAGCTATTTTTATATTCTGTTGACGGCCACCCGGGCATTTTCTTACAGATCTATATTATATATAGTCTGGCAACAGTATTATATCATATTAAAAAGCATCAACAGGGGCAAAGCACCTCTTTCCCTTTTCTTTTTTATTTTATAAAAAGAAAGCGTTTTCTTTAATGGTTCAGGGTGATATATATATTTTTTTTTTTTATATTTTTTTTCTATATAATTTTACCCCATTTCTTTTTTCTGGAAACGGAACCATGGCTTTACATTATTTAGCCTAGTCTACCTGGTTCACTTTACGTTACAGCAAGGTATCTTTTCTCTTTCTGTTGTTTTTCAACACAATTTAGAGAAAGATCGTATTGGCGGGACCTGGTCATATTTTTTCTCTTCCTCGTCGCACAGCTATCAACCAATGAAAAAAATTAGCTGATAGTGTTCACACCGATTGGCCTTTCCCCCTCCACCGAGGAGCCTATCACAGCAACCCGACTCAGTAGGATCTTTTTACGACCCGAATGGGATTCAAATCCCATACCGGTTTCAGCGCCAAGTCCTGCATCCAATCACACGATACTTCGCCTTTCACACATCCAATCAAAATGTCCGCTTTTACAACCAATCAGCGCTAACACCATTTCTCCTTATCTGAGCGGGTTTTATGGATTTCTATTTCATTGGGTCTCAGCTACTCACCGGTATCAGTCATTTTCATCATGTCTCTCAAGCAATTCAAACCTTTCACCGCTAGGAAAAATAAACTTAGCACCACCAATAAAGACTCATCGAAGGACCAGAATAAAGTAATGGTAATACCGGAGACACAGGAAGACAATGCCAAAGTCAACTCCGCTCCTAGACAAGGTTCAAAAGAACCAAGTTTAGACTCAGCAACTCCGAAAGAGGCAGAAAACAAGGAAAACAGGGTTGAAAAACCCTCACCGGAAGAAAAGGCGCTTTCAAAAGTCACCAATTCTTTCGTATTCGAGCTAGTTAAAACGGTAGACAGGTCGTATCACGCACTGGCAAGCTTAGAAGCCAAACGTGAGCTGTATACCAACGTGCTCGAAGACAAATCTGATCTTCCAACGGGGCTCTCAGGTAAGAGAGAATTGCCACTACTAGCACAGGGATATAACTTTACAGTGAGAGCCAGGACAGAGTTGGACGCCATGAAAAACGCACACGACAAAGAATTCGTAAGGCGCCTTAGGGACGACCTGGTCACTAAAATAATCCCAGAGTGTGAACGAGACTGCCAAGACACGGTCCAGAGAGCAGAGGCAAAACTCAAAGAGGATTGCCTTCCTCTTGAGCTAGGAGAGGCGTTTTCCAAGCTCAAAGCAGAGATCTCTAAGAAGAGAGACAAGAGAGGAGATAACTACAGGCATAAGAATATCTCGAAAAAGAAAACGCAACTACCGGTGAAACGCCAGCAGCCACACCATAGGCATCAGGGAGGCAAGAGGCAACGAGCCGATTACCAACCACCGGCACACTACTATCCTCCTCAAATGTGGCAATGGGGACCACAGAGGACCCATTGGAATGGCCCGAAAAGAGGCAAGCAACACCAAGGTGGGTCACGGTAGCCGGTGAAAGACCGAGATCCAAACGGCTCTTTTCAGAGCCACCACAAAACCCAACGGCTCTTTTCAGAGCCACCACTTTTCCCAAAAAGAGAGTGACAAAAGTCAAATGCTTTTTGTGTATTACCCATCCACCCCTAATCTTAATAAAGATTAGCAACACAATCTCTCCCTATGCTATAAATATATTATATAAACAGATTGATCAACACAATAAATTGTGTGACATCCTATAATAATATTAAACAAGGGCCAACATACTCGTAGGCTCCACCATAGGGTCTGAATATACTGTAGATGAAAAATAAAGCGCCCAATGCTTTAGTAAAACATTTTTCATATAAAATCCATTTGACTTCAACCTTTGGACTCAGAATTATCAATGTCGTCACACCATGAAAATGGGAACATTCACTTGGCGGCAACCAGACAACCATCCAGGGACAGATCCGCTCAGGAAGCAAACCCCCCCCTAGGCCCCGCCTTTTTTAGCGCCATTCTGAACAACCAATCAGAAAATTTTACTGTCAGTTTCACGACAGGATTGGCCAGTGCATACGCTCAGGGAGCCAATCAGAACGCAGGACCTGCTAGGATCCGTTCTAGGATCCCTGCTTCCTAACAAAAGCAAAATGCACCCCGATTCCTCACCATTTGAGCCAATGCAGCTCAATGGGTGAACACGGTGCCAGCCGGTCTTCGGAAAGAGTACGCTGATAGTCAGTCACTTATCATACGTTTTGTTTTATCGCTCGTCACTCTCGAGACACCAGCTTTCAAGTATTCCTTTTCACTTATATACTAAATATATTCATATAATATATTTATACTTATATATAAGAATAGGGTAGCGAACACAATAAATTGTGTACAACCTAACCCCTTTTATATATTCAAACATGGGACGCCATTTCCGCAAGCACCAACACAGGAATCTACTCATATTAGACGTAAGAAAAGGAAGTCTAACTTATTAAGTAGAACACAAACCAGAAGTTCTAAAAGGAACGTATGGTAAATAAAGCAAAACAATTCGTTAAGAACCTTTCTGACTACGAACTTTCAGAGTCGGAAACAATTGCGCTTTCTAAAGGTTTATCCTTTATACCCACACCAAGCAAACCCACAAAACGCTTCCTGATGGAGGCTGCAGACGGTTTAGCGAGAAACATGAGGATTCGATTCCATGCAGCAATGAGAGGCTGGAAATCCAGACACAGATTCAGAAACCCATCAACATGGATTCCTGGTCTGGCCCCCAGTATAGGCTTAGAAGACTATCTGGAAGGAATGAGGACGGAATTAGCAGATATTCCGATCAAAAATGCACAACCCAACATGAGTAAGGTTGAAATCCAGGCTGTAAAGAAATTGAAAAATAACCCTGATATCGTTCTGAAAAAGTTCGATAAAGGGAGAGGAATTTGCATTTTGTCCAAAAAGGATTACGTATCCGAGGGACATAGACAACTTTTGGACAAAAAATCATATCTCAAACTAGACTATGACATGACAACTTCTACCACTGATTTGGTTAGTGACCTAATTAACGAGATGTGTCAATCAAAAGAGATCGACAAGGCATTAGCAGATTACTTAGATCCAGTAGACAGTGCACAAACAAAAACACCAGTGTTTTCATGTTACCAAAAGTACATAAAACACCAAAAAGCGGCACTTTTATAGGCCGCCCAGTGACGTCACACTGCGGATCACCACTCAACAGAATCTCAGAATTTCTTGACCATTACCTCTTACCGGAAGTCCAGAAAGCACCCACGTATCTTAAAGATACAGCGGACACCATTCGTAAAATCGAACAACTGGTCCTTCCGAGCAATATAATTCTTGCGAGCATAGATATAGTTAGCATGTTCACCTCAGTTCCTCAAGAGGAGGCATTAGAGGTAGCCATGGAAGCATTGGAAGGGGTCAATCCGTTATCCTTCGACCCTCCCATGCCTAATTTGCAATATATGAGAAAGCTTTTGACTCTCGTTCTTTTCAGGAACGCCTTCGAATTTAATGGTCACCATTTTCTTCAAATCTCAGGAACCCCTATGGGCCTAAGATCCAGCGTATCTCTCAGCTGCCTAGTCGCAAATAGGTTGGTCCAGAAAATATTACATATGGACGAACACATCATATCTTTCCATGTCTACATGGATGACTCTCTAATGATGTGGTCAGGATCAGTGGAACAACTTGAGATTTTTGTGTCCAAAATAAACGATCTCCACCCATCTCTCAAGTTCACACACGTAGCATCAGAAAACGAAATCCAATTCCTGGATCTCACCATCTACAAAGGAGATCGTTTTCAATCGTCAAATATCCTCGACATAAAATGCTTCACTAAACCCACAGAGACGTGGGGTTACCTGGACAGAAGCTCATGTCACAATCCCGCAGTTTTCAAAGGGTTCATCAAAGGAGAACTAATAAGACTAGTCAGGAACTCCAGTGACAAAAAGTCTTATGATAACAGGAAAACAATCTTCACAGAAAAACTTCTAAGCAGAGGTTATAACCTCAAAGAAATCAATACAGCTTCGAAAGAAGTGTTCTTTGAAAATAGACAGGCATATTTGACAGAGAAACCGAAAAGATCGAACAAGATCCCTTTGGTCTTCAAGTCACAATTCTTCCCACAGATAAGTGGGAACCACATCAAACATGCCATACTGAAGCATTGGGACATCGTTAAAGATAATCCAACTTTGAAAAGGATCTTTCCGAAGGTCCCAATTATAGCATTCAGCAGAGCTCAAAACTTGAGCGACACACTTGTCAGAGCCAGATTGAACTCTCCAAAGAATCTAGTCACAGACGAAAGCATTCTTTTCGAAGAGACACGTCCAGGCTCCCCAACTCTCAACATGCTATATGATCTAGCTTTAGAAAGCAGAGGTTTCAACGATTACTTCTTCACACCTGAAGACAACACCGGAAGGTATCCCGGGGACGTTGTAAAAACGACACACACCTCACACCTTTCACATTTTATATAAACAAAAACCACAACAGCTCTTTTCAGAGCTAACAAATCTTTCCATAAAGGCAAGATTTACACAAAAGTTAAACTCCAAGCAGTTTAACTTTTAATCAGGACTCGTTCTCGGTCCTGCAAATCACAAACCAGTCTCCTACATTTCTGGTTCTCTTGCTCTCACAAAGCCACACCATCATACCCGGTGAAACGCGTCTTTTAAGAGCATATAATAACATAGGTCCGGGTTTACCACGACCAACATGACCAAGTAGCAGGGTAACTGATGAAGGATTTCATTCCAGAAACGCGTCTGATATTTTCAATTCTCTTTCTAATAACCTTTTATAAGAGAATATCTAACAAAAAATTAAAACGATGAAAATAGAATAAAGGGATTTAAATCTCCCGGATACGCGTCTTACTAACTGCTTGCACTTTCTCGCATCGACATTTCTCGATAATTTCAAGAAATGTTTATGTTAGTATATTTCCTAGCGTATAGCCAGGAGTCTACAAATTAATGCTACTTTTCCAAATAAGGAAAATTACACATAAAGCATAAAAAATAAAGAAAGTCATCTTTATCATGACAAGTTAATCTCGTTTCAAATATATATGAAGCAAGATGGTACCTGTTAAGCTCAACGCCTAACATGTTTAAGAAACGCACGTATACATTGTACAGGCCTAAAGCTATTCCATAACCAAAACAAATAGCAACAGACCGATTACCTGTATCATTTTTTAGGCTTATATCCAAAGCCATTTTTTATTTTTGTCGATATCTCCATTCTAACTATCTTCCTCAGATAGCGAGCCTCCAAGGAGATGTTTAAGATACGTTATCTAAAAACGCAAAGGAAGAATATTGAATTATATCACTAAGTGAACCACTTCACGAGGTTATCAGTTCTTCCTCACGACTCCTGGTGCGGGAATTTATCCTTTGAGGTAATATTTTCCACACAGAAATTATTTTTCATCGTTTTATTCCCTCTGTAAAATCGCCCTTTACAGAACGGGCCAAATATTATTTTATATTTGCCTACCAAAGGGATGCAATCGCATCCTCCCAAAACTAATATTGAAAGTTTCTCGCAAAGTCACTCACTACTGATGGAAAAGTTTTTAAACTATTCTCTCCCATCGCCACGCGAGGGATGTCTCTTATCCACTTAGGCCCGAAACGGGCCCAGACGTGACACACATTCACTTACCACACACTCACACACACATAATTATACAAACCCCCCCCACTCGAGTTCTACTTCTACTTCAGAAGTACCACTTACACCCAAAGACCACTTTATCGGTCTTATTTCTTGAAATTGAAGAAATCCGATTTCTTTTTCAATCACGTTATCTTTAACAGATAGCACACGATCTATAAAGCTGACTAGAAATCGTGTCTACACAAGGCTGGGATTTCACAAACCACAGTACAGCGCCGCCTCATAGCGGGGGTCGTCGGCCTTTCCGCCTTCGATGTCATCGTGCGGTCAAGATTGATGGCGCGAAATGTGAGATCTGAAGGGCGTATTACACTAAATCACTGCGCGAAAGGTGCAATGGTGATGAGTTCCGGTTAAAAGTATATGGCTACTGGAGACAATGTGGTGTCCTTAGGGACCATATTCTTCGTGAGGTTGACATGTTCTGATTTAAATGAAAGATGCTAGCCTATTAATGACTAAAATAGATATGAAATTATACAAATCGATTTCACAAGAAAAGTAGGCCCTGTCCGAATTACTGCTAACGGAACAAGTTTTAATCCTAGTTTTGGCGTTGAAATAGCGGCGTCGCTTTTCAACATTTTTTAATAAAAAAGTGATTCTATAAAGTTCCCCAAAATTGAAGCTTAAATAAAATTTCAGTCCTTAATTAATACAGGGATGACGTAAAATAGTGAAAAATATTGTCACGCCTGGTGGAAAACGCCGTTTAAAAAGTTGATTTTACGTGCTTTTCAATGGAGAAGTTATTTGGTGGTTTACGCCCTTGAAAGCATGTTAAAAATGGTGGAATGAGCCATAAAATTCGGAATTTAAAGTTATTAAAGAACGTTTTCCCTTAAACTGAATTATTTTGAAATGAGAATATTCTATTTTATAATCCCGAAGCTTTCAAACATGATTTTAGAGTAAAAATTTCTGGAAAATTCGCTGGAAACAGGGTTTGGTGCCAAAGCTGGCAATGGCGGCCATGTTTGTTCAGATATACCATTTTGAGCTTAAAATCGAATAACCATTCAACTTTTAAAATTTTTGTTTAAGAAAATGGTACAATAATTGAAAAACGTATAACATGAAATGCGTTTATAAGATACTCTCGGAAACATTTATCCCATCAAAGTTATCCAAGTACCTCCAACTGCCTTATCAATAGCGTTTTAAGGTGACGTTTCTATTTTCCTCTCAATTTTAACGAAATTTGGTCGGTATCTGGCGTTATTATTTACAATGCGGCCGTTTTCAATTCTCTAGAGGGAAATTAATTAACAAAGTTTGTGACGAGTTTCTTTGATTAAAGATATTGTAATATTATCAGACATTGGGAGAAAATATGCGCGCAAGGGGGGTGTTGTGTCTTTATACCCCTACCCTTAACGTTTTCGACCTGGGCGTATACTCGTGCAATGAGATGATGCTTGTCAGGGGGGGGGGGGGGGGTTCAGAAACCTTTGTGCATTTTGATTATGTAATGTGCAACTTAAGTTATTTGACTCACTGTTGTTAAAGTTTTAACTATTATGACGTCATAATTGTATTTAAAGATCGATCAAACCTGCTATAAACTCTGTATATATCCATAATTGGTCAAAAGTACCCAAAATGGCGGTTTTTTTTAATGTATCAAAAATTGTTTAGAGAACCCTTTATAGCAGATTGGTGTAATGTATGAATTAAAGAAATGACACTTTTTCTTAGAATGGTTTATTGTTTCCAAAAATAGAGAAAAGTTAAAAAAATTCAAACCTCTTGTGCGGTTCAAGGGCGTATTACACTAAATCACTGCGCGAAAGGTGCAATGGTGATGAGTTCCGGTTAAAAGTATATGGCTACTGGAGACAATGTGGTGTCCTTAGGGACCATATTCTTCGTGAGGTTGACATGTTCTGATTTAAATGAAAGATGCTAGCCTATTAATGACTAAAATAGATATGAAATTATACAAATCGATTTCACAAGAAAAGTAGGCCCTGTCCGAATTACTGCTAACGGAACAAGTTTTAATGTTAGTTTTGGCGTTGAAATAGCGGCGTCGCTTTTCAACATTTTTAATAAAAAGTGATTCTATAAAGTTCCCCAAAATTGAAGCTTAAATAAAATTTCAGTCCGTAATTACGCCAGGGATGACGTAAGATAGTGAAAAATATTGTCACGCCTGGTGGAAAACGCCGTTTAAAAAGTTGATTTTACGTGCTTTTCAATGGAGAAGTTATTTGGTGGTTTACGCCCTTGAAAGCATGTTAAAAATGGTGGAATGAGCCATAAAATTCGGAATTTAAAGTTATTAAAGAACGTTTTCCCCTTAAACTGAATTATTTTGAAATGAGAATATTCTATTTTATAATCCCGAAGCTTTCAAACATGATTTTAGAGTAAAAATTTCTGGAAAATTCGCTGGAAACAGGGTTTGGTGCCAAAGCTGGCAATGGCGGCCATGTTTGTTCAGATATACCATTTTGAGCTTAAAATCGAATAACCATTCAACTTTTAAAATTTTTGTTTAAGAAAATGGTACAATAATTGAAAACGTATAACATGAAATGCGTTTATAAGATACTCTCGGAAACATTTATCCCATCAAAGTTATCCAAGTACCTCCAACTGCCTTATCAATAGCGTTTTAAGGTGACGTTTCTATTTTCCTCTCAATTTTAACGAAATTTGGTCGGTATCTGGCGTTATTATTTACAATGCGGCCGTTTTCAATTCTCTAGAGGGAAATTAATTAACAAAGTTTGTGACGAGTTTCTTTGATTAAAGATATTGTAATATTATCAGACATTGGGAGAAAATATGCGCGCAAGGGGGGTGTTGTGTCTTTATACCCTACCCTTAACGTTTTCGACCTGGGCGTATACTCGTGCAATGAGATGATGCTTGTCAGGGGGGTGGTTCAGAAACCTTTGTGCATTTTGATTATGTAATGTGCAACTTAAGTTATTTGACTCACTGTTGTTAAAGTTTTAACTATTATGACGTCATAATTGTATTTAAAGATCGATCAAACCTGCTATAAACTCTGTATATATCCATAATTGGTCAAAAGTACCCAAAATGGCGGGTTTTTTAATGTATCAAAAATTGTTTAGAGAACCCTTTATAGCAGATTGGTGTAATGTATGAATTAAAGAAATGACACTTTTTCTTAGAATGGTTTATTGTTTCCAAAAATAGAGAAAAGTTAAAAAAAATTCAAACCTCTTGTGCGGTTCAAGGGCGTATTACACTAAATCACTGCGCGAAAGGTGCAATGGTGATGAGTTCCGGTTAAAAGTATATGGCTACTGGAGACAATGTGGTGTCCTTAGGGACCATATTCTTCGTGAGGTTGACATGTTCTGATTTAAATGAAAGATGCTAGCCTATTAATGACTAAAATAGATATGAAATTATACAAATCGATTTCACAAGAAAAGTAGGCCCTGTCCGAATTACTGCTAACGGAACAAGTTTTAATGCTAGTTTTGGCGTTGAAATAGCGGCGTCGCTTTTCAACATTTTTTAATAAAAAACTGATTCTATAAAGTTCCCCAAAATTGAAGCTTAAATAAAATTTCAGTCCTTAATTAATACAGGGATGACGTAAAATAGTGAAAAATATTGTCACGCCTGGTGGAAAACGCCGTTTAAAAAGTTGATTTTACGTGCTTTTCAATGGAGAAGTTATTTGGTGGTTTACGCCCTTAAAAAAAAAAAAAAAAATGGTGGAATGAGCCATAAAATTCGGAATTTAAAGTTATTAAAGAACGTTTTCCCCTCAAACTGAATTATTTTGAAATGAGAATATTCTATTTTATAATCCCGAAGCTTTCAAACATGATTTTAGAGTAAAAATTTCTGGAAAATTCGCTGGAAACAGGGTTTGGTGCCAAAGCTGGCAATGGCGGCCATGTTTGTTCAGATATACCATTTTGAGCTTAAAATCGAATAACCATTCAACTTTTAAAATTTTTGTTTAAGAAAATGGTACAATAATTGAAAAACGTATAACATGAAATGCGTTTATAAGATACTCTCGGAAACATTTATCCCATCAAAGTTATCCAAGTACCTCCAACTGCCTTATCAATAGCGTTTTAAGGTGACGTTTCTATTTTCCTCTCAATTTTAACGAAATTTGGTCGGTATCTGGCGTTATTATTTACAATGCGGCCGTTTTCAATTCTCTAGAGGGAAATTAATTAACAAAGTTTGTGACGAGTTTCTTTGATTAAAGATATTGTAATATTATCAGACATTGGGAGAAAATATGCGCGCAAGGGGGGGGTGTTGTGTCTTTATACCCCTACCCTTAACGTTTTCGACCTGGGCGTATACTCGTGCAATGAGATGATGCTTGTCAGGGGGGGTGGTTCAGAAACCTTTGTGCATTTTGATTATGTAATGTGCAACTTAAGTTATTTGACTCACTGTTGTTAAAGTTTTAACTATTATGACGTCATAATTGTATTTAAAGATCGATCAAACCTGCTATAAACTCTGTATATATCCATAATTGGTCAAAAGTACCCAAAATGGCGGTTTTTTTTTATGTATCAAAAATTGTTTAGAGAACCCTTTATAGCAGATTGGTGTAATGTATGAATTAAAGAAATGACACTTTTTCTTAGAATGGTTTATTGTTTCCAAAAATAGAGAAAAGTTAAAAAAATTCAAACCTCTTGTGCGGTTCAAGGGCGTATTACACTAAATCACTGCGCGAAAGGTGCAATGGTGATGAGTTCCGGTTAAAAGTATATGGCTACTGGAGACAATGTGGTGTCCTTAGGGACCATATTCTTCGTGAGGTTGACATGTTCTGATTTAAATGAAAGATGCTAGCCTATTAATGACTAAAATAGATATGAAATTATACAAATCGATTTCACAAGAAAAGTAGGCCCTGTCCGAATTACTGCTAACGGAACAAGTTTTAATGTTAGTTTTGGCGTTGAAATAGCGGCGTCGCTTTTCAACATTTTTTAATAAAAAAGTGATTCTATAAAGTTCCCCAAAATTGAAGCTTAAATAAAATTTCAGTCCTTAATTAATACAGGGATGACGTAAAATAGTGAAAAATATTGTCACGCCTGGTGGAAAACGCCGTTTAAAAAGTTGATTTTTTACGTGCTTTTCAATGGAGAAGTTATTTGGTGGTTTACGCCCTTGAAAGCATGTTAAAAATGGTGGAATGAGCCATAAAATTCGGAATTTAAAGTTATTAAAGAACGTTTTCCCTTAAACTGAATTATTTTGAAATGAGAATATTCTATTTTATAATCCCGAAGCTTTCAAACATGATTTTAGTGTAAAAATTTCTGGAAAATTCGCTGGAAACAGGGTTTGGTGCCAAAGCTGGCAATGGCGGCCATGTTTGTTCAGATATACCATTTTGAGCTTAAAATCGAATAACCATTCAACTTTTAAAATTTTTGTTTAAGAAAATGGTACAATAATTGAAAACGTATAACATGAAATGCGTTTATAAGATACTCTCGGAAACATTTATCCCATCAAAGTTATCCAAGTACCTCCAACTGCCTTATCAATAGCGTTTTAAGGTGACGTTTCTATTTTCCTCTCAATTTTAACGAAATTTGGTCGGTATCTGGCGTTATTATTTACAATGCGGCCGTTTTCAATTCTCTAGAGGGAAATTAATTAACAAAGTTTGTGACGAGTTTCTTTGATTAAAGATATTGTAATATTATCAGACATTGGGAGAAAATATGCGCGCAAGGGGGGTGTTGTGTCTTTATACCCCTACCCTTAACGTTTTCGACCTAGGCATATACTCGTGCAATGAGATGATGCTTGTCATGGGGGGGGTGGTTCAGAAACCTTTGTGCATTTTGATTATGTAATGTGCAACTTAAGTTATTTGACTCACTGTTGTTAAAGTTTTAACTATTATGACGTCATAATTGTATTTAAAGATCGATCAAACCTGCTATAAACTCTGTATATATCCATAATTGGTCAAAAGTACCCAAAATGGCGGTTTTTTTAATGTATCAAAATTGTTTAGAGAACCCTTTATAGCAGATTGGTGTAATGTATGAATTAAAGAAATGACACTTTTTCTTAGAATGGTTTATTGTTTCCAAAAATAGAGAAAGTTAAAAAAAATTCAAACCTCTTGTGCGGTTCAAGGGCGTATTACACTAAATCACTGCGCGAAAGGTGCAATGGTGATGAGTTCCGGTTAAAAGTATATGGCTACTGGAGACAATGTGGTGTCCTTAGGGACCATATTCTTCGTGAGGTTGACATGTTCTGATTTAAATGAAAGATGCTAGCCTATTAATGACTAAAATAGATATGAAATTATACAAATCGATTTCACAAGAAAAGTAGGCCCTGTCCGAATTACTGCTAACGGAACAAGTTTTAATGCTAGTTTTGGCGTTGAAATAGCGGCGTCGCTTTTCAACATTTTTTAATAAAAAACTGATTCTATAAAGTTCCCCAAAATTGAAGCTTAAATAAAATTTCAGTCCTTAATTAATACAGGGATGACGTAAAATAGTGAAAAATATTGTCACGCCTGGTGGAAAACGCCGTTTAAAAAAGTTGATTTTTACGTGCTTTTCAATGGAGAAGTTATTTGGTGGTTTACGCCCTTGAAAGCATGTTAAAAAATGGTGGAATGAGCCATAAAATTCGGAATTTAAAGTTATTAAAGAACAGTTTTCCCTTAAACTGAATTATTTTGAAATGAGAATATTCTATTTTATAATCCCGAAGCTTTCAAACATGATTTTAGAGTAAAATTTCTGGAAAATTCGCTGAAACAGGGTTTGGTGCCAAAGCTGGCAATGGCGGCCATGTTTGTTCAGATATACCATTTTGAGCTTAAAATCGAATAACCATTCAACTTTTAAAATTTTTGTTTAAGAAAATGGTACAATAATTGAAAAACGTATAACATGAAATGCGTTTATAAGATACTCTCGGAAACATTTATCCCATCAAAGTTATCCAAGTACCTCCAACTGCCTTATCAATAGCGTTTTAAGGTGACGTTTCTATTTTCCTCTCAATTTTAACGAAATTTGGTCGGTATCTGGCGTTATTATTTACAATGCGGCCGTTTTCAATTCTCTAGAGGGAAATTAATTAACAAAGTTTGTGACGAGTTTCTTTGATTAAAGATATTGTAATATTATCAGACATTGGGAGAAAATATGCGCGCAAGGGGGGGGGGGTTGTGTCTTTATACCCCTACCCTTAACGTTTTCGACCTGGGCGTATACTCGTGCAATGAGATGATGCTTGTCAGGGGGGTGGTTCAGAAACCTTTGTGCATTTTGATTATGTAATGTGCAACTTAAGTTATTTGACTCACTGTTGTTAAAGTTTTAACTATTATGACGTCATAATTGTATTTAATGATCGATCAAACCTGCTATAAACTCTGTATATATCCATAATTGGTCAAAAGTACCCAAAATGGCGGTTTTTTTTTATGTATCAAAAATTGTTTAGAGAACCCTTTATAGCAGATTGGTGTAATGTATGAATTAAAGAAATGACACTTTTTCTTAGAATGGTTTATTGTTTCCAAAAATAGAGAAAAGTTAAAAAAAATTCAAACCTCTTGTGCGGTTCAAGGGCGTATTACACTAAATCACTGCGCGAAAGGTGCAATGGTGATGAGTTCCGGTTAAAAGTATATGGCTACTGGAGACAATGTGGTGTCCTTAGGGACCATATTCTTCGTGAGGTTGACATGTTCTGATTTAAATGAAAGATGCTAGCCTATTAATGACTAAAATAGATATGAAATTATACAAATCGATTTCACAAGAAAAGTAGGCCCTGTCCGAATTACTGCTAACGGAACATGTTTTATTGCTAGTTTTAGCGTTGAATTAGCGGCGTCGCTTTTCAACATTTTTAATAAAAAGTGATTCTATAAAGTTCCCCAAAATTGAAGCTTAAATAAAATTTCAGTCCTTAATTAATACAGGGATGACGTAAAATAGTGAAAAATATTGTCACGCCTGGTGGAAAACGCCGTTTAAAAAAGTTGATTTTTACGTGCTTTTCAATGGAGAAGTTATTTGGTGGTTTACGCCCTGAAGCTATGTATTTTCACTATACGGTGCTTTCTTTTCGGACGTAAAAGGAACCGCCTCTCATATAAAGAAAAGCATAAAGAAATTTTATAACGCACCTTTGAGGAAAGGCTGACACCATGCTAAACCTCTCTAAAAGAAATTTTCCCGCATTTTCTACCTTTTTCCATAAAGCTACTACATGGGGAATATCGGGACAAATTCACTATAAATCCAGTTTGAAAATAGGTTTTAGAAAGACCAATCTTTCCACTCTGGACAAGGTTCTACCTAAAGAATCGCTCACATCCGAATCTCAGTTTAATGAAGAAAATGCTATAATCTCCCACAAAGAAGCCTCAAGAATGGATCTTTTTACCTAAAAGGTATAAAAATACCACCAGACACCCGTCTTGGGTTGTTTCGCAACAGGTTCGGTTCTATCCCAGTCTTTTCTTTTCAAAAATCAGTACCACTCACACATAAAGACCATTTTATCGGTCTGAATTCATGAAATTGAAGAAATCCGATTTCTATTCTTTCCTTTTTTAATCACGTTATCTTTAACAGATAGCACAAGAAACTATAAAGCAGACTAGAAATCGTACCTACACATGGCCGGGCTTGCATATACCTTAGTACAGCACCGCTTCATAGCGGGGTCGACGCCCTTTCCGCCTACGATGTCATCGCACGGTCAAGATTGTTGGCGCGAAATATAAGATCTGAAGCTTCATATATTTTACTACACGGTGCTTTCTTTCCGGACGTAAAAGCAAGCGTCTCCCATATAAAGAAAAGCATAAAGAAAATTATAACGCTCCTTTGAGGACAAGCTGACACCATGCTAAACCTCTCTAAAAAGGAATTTTCCCGCCTATACTACCTTTTTCCATACACCTACTACATGGTGAAATATCGAACAAATTCACTATAAATCCTGTTTGAAAATAGGTTTTGAAAGACCAAATTTTCCCACTTAGGACAAGATTCTGCGTCAAGAATCGCTCACATCTGAATCTCAGTTTAATGAAGAAAATGCTATAATCTCTCACGAAGAAGCCACAAGAATATATCTTTTTATCCCACCCCCGAAGAGGGAGGGAAGCCTATAAGGTATAAAAATACCACCAGACACCTGTCTTGGGTTGTTTCTTAACAGGTTCGGTTCTATCCCCGTCTTTTCTTAAAAAAAAATTTGTCACTACCCCCCGGGCTCTAGAACTCATTAATGTTTTCTAAAAGCTCGAGTGGGTGACGGCCGGCGAATCGGTAGTATACTCGCAGTAGCTCCTTTGGTTTACTGGTCTGAGTATCCCTCGTTGAGTAACCTCCCGAGGAGGGCCACGGACCCCTTTGTAAGGAGGACACCGTACTTCTTAGACATTCACACAATCATAATAATTTCCATCACTCCCTTCTTGGCTTCTATAAAGCCATCACAGGAAAGATACTCAAATAATTTCTTCCATTTTGATGGAAACTTACCAACAGGTTTGGTATCCCACTCATAGGCCTCTTCCTATACTATTAGCACTGAAAAGAGCTATTTTTATATTCTGTTGACGGCCACCTGAGGCATTTTCTTACAGATCTATATTATATATAGTCTGGCAACAGTATTATATCATATTAAAAGCATCAACAGGGCAAAGCACCTCTTTCCCTTTTCTTTTTTATTTATAAAAAAGAAAGCGTTTTCTTTGTGGTTCAGGGTGATATATATATTTTTTTATATAGTTTTTTTCTATATAATTTTACCCCCATTTCTTTTTTCTGGAAACGGAACCATGGCTTTACATTATTTAGCCTAGTCTACCTGGTTCACTTTACGTTACAGCAAGGTATCTTTTCTCTTTCTGTTGTTTTTCAACACAATTTAGAGAAAGATCGTATTGGCGGGACCTTGTCATATTTTTCTCTTCCTCGTCGCACAGCTATCAACCAATGAAAAAATTAGCTGATAGTGTTCACACCGATTGGCCTTTCCCCTCCACCGAGGAGCCTATCACAGCAACCCGACTCAGTAGGATCTTTTTTACGACCCGAATGGGATTCAAATCCCATACCGGTTTCAGCGCCAAGTCCTGCATCCAATCACACGATACTTCGCCTTTCACACATCCAATCAAAATGTCCGCTTTTACAACCAATCAGCGCTAACACCATTTCTCCTTATCTGAGCGGGTTTTATGGATTTCTATTTCATTGGGTCTCAGCTACTCACCGGTATCAGTCATTTTCATCATGTCTCTCAAGCAATTCAAACCTTTCACCGCTAGGAAAAATAAACTTAGCACCACCAATAAAGACTCATCGAAGGACCAGTATAAAGTAATGGTAATACCGGAGACACAGGAAGACAATGCCAAAGTCAACTCCGCTCCTAGACAAGGTTCAAAAGAACCAAGTTTAGACTCAGCAACTCCGAAAGAGGCAGAAAACAAGGAAAACAGGGTTGAAAAACCCTCACCGGAAGAAAAGGCGCTTTCAAAAGTCACCAATTCTTTCGTATTCGAGCTAGTTAAAACGGTAGACAGGTCGTATCACGCACTGGCAAGCTTAGAAGCCAAACGTGAGCTGTATACCAACGTGCTCGAAGACAAATCTGATCTTCCAACGGGGCTCTCAGGTAAGAGAGAATTGCCACTACTAGCACAGGGATATAACTTTACAGTGAGAGCCAGGACAGAGTTGGACGCCATGAAAAACGCACACGACAAAGAATTCGTAAGGCGCCTTAGGGACGACCTGGTCACTAAAATAATCCCAGAGTGTGAACGAGACTGCCAAGACACGGTCCAGAGAGCAGAGGCAAAACTCAAAGAGGATTGCCTTCCTCTTGAGCTAGGAGAGGCGTTTTCCAAGCTCAAAGCAGAGATCTCTAAGAAGAGAGACAAGAGAGGAGATAACTACAGGCATAAGAATATCTCGAAAAAGAAAACGCAACTACCGGTGAAACGCCAGCAGCCACACCATAGGCATCAGGGAGGCAAGAGGCAACGAGCCGATTACCAACCACCGGCACACTACTATCCTCCTCAAATGTGGCAATGGGGACCACAGAGGACCCATTGGAATGGCCCGAAAAGAGGCAAGCAACACCAAGGTGGGTCACGGTAGCCGGTGAAAGACCGAGATCCAAACGGCTCTTTTCAGAGCAAACACAAAACCCAACGGCTCTTTTCAGAGCCACCACTTTTCCCAAAAAGAGAGTGACAAAAGTCAAATGCTTTTTGTGTATTACCCATCCACCCCTAATCTTAATAAAGATTAGCAACACAATCTCTCCCTATGCTATAAATATATTATATAAACAGATTGATCAACACAATAAATTGTGTGACATCCTATAATAATATTAAACAAGGGCCAACATACTCGTAGGCTCCACCATAGGGTCTGAATATACTGTAGATGAAAAAATAAAGCGCCCAATGCTTTAGTAAAACATTTTTTCATATAAAATCCATTTGACTTCAACCTTTGGACTCAGAATTATCAATGTCGTCACACCATGAAAATGGGAACATTCACTTGGCGGCAACCAGACAACCATCCAGGGACAGATCCGCTCAGGAAGCAAACCCCCTAGGCCCCGCCTTTTTAGCGCCATTCTGAACAACCAATCAGAAAATTTTACTGTCAGTTTCACGACAGGATTGGCCAGTGCATACGCTCAGGGAGCCAATCAGAACGCAGGACCTGCTAGGATCCGTTCTAGGATCCCTGCTTCCTAACAAAAGCAAAATGCACCCCGATTCCTCACCATTTGAGCCAATGCAGCTCAATGGGTGAACACGGTGCCAGCCGGTCTTCGGAAAGAGTACGCTGATAGTCAGTCACTTATCATACGTTTTGTTTTATCGCTCGTCACTCTCGAGACACCAGCTTTCAAGTATTCCTTTTCACTTATATACTAAATATATTCATATAATATATTTATACTTATATATAAGAATAGGGTAGCGAACACAATAAATTGTGTACAACCTAACCCCTTTTATATATTCAAACATGGGACGCCATTTCCGCAAGCACCAACACAGGAATCTACTCATATTAGACGTAAGAAAAGGAAGTCTAACTTATTAAGTAGAACACAAACCAGAAGTTCTAAAAGGAACGTATGGTAAATAAAGCAAAACAATTCGTTAAGAACCTTTCTGACTACGAACTTTCAGAGTCGGAAACAATTGCGCTTTCTAAAGGTTTATCCTTTATACCCACACCAAGCAAACCCACAAAACGCTTCCTGATGGAGGCTGCAGACGGTTTAGCGAGAAACATGAGGATTCGATTCCATGCAGCAATGAGAGGCTGGAAATCCAGACACAGATTCAGAAACCCATCAACATGGATTCCTGGTCTGGCCCCCAGTATAGGCTTAGAAGACTATCTGGAAGGCATGAGGACGGAATTAGCAGATATTCCGATCAAAAATGCACAACCCAACATGAGTAAGGTTGAAATCCAGGCTGTAAAGAAATTGAAAAATAACCCTGATATCGTTCTGAAAAAGTTCGATAAAGGGAGAGGAATTTGCATTTTGTCCAAAAAGGATTACGTATCCGAGGGACATAGACAACTTTTGGACAAAAATCATATCTCAAACTAGACTATGACATGACAACTTCTACCACTGATTTGGTTAGTGACCTAATTAACGAGATGTGTCAATCAAAAGAGATCGACAAGGCATTAGCAGATTACTTAGATCCAGTAGACAGTGCACAAACAAAAACACCAGTGTTTTTCATGTTACCAAAAGTACATAAAACACCAAAAAGCGGCACTTTTATAGGCCGCCCAGTGACGTCACACTGCGGATCACCACTCAACAGAATCTCAGAATTTCTTGACCATTACCTCTTACCGGAAGTCCAGAAAGCACCCACGTATCTTAAAGATACAGCGGACACCATTCGTAAAATCGAACAACTGGTCCTTCCGAGCAATATAATTCTTGCGAGCATAGATATAGTTAGCATGTTCACCTCAGTTCCTCAAGAGGAGGCATTAGAGGTAGCCATGGAAGCATTGGAAGGGGTCAATCCGTTATCCTTCGACCCTCCCATGCCTAATTTGCAATATATGAGAAAGCTTTTGACTCTCGTTCTTTTCAGGAACGCCTTCGAATTTAATGGTCACCATTTTCTTCAAATCTCAGGAACCCCTATGGGCCTAAGATCCAGCGTATCTCTCAGCTGCCTAGTCGCAAATAGGTTGGTCCAGAAAATATTACATATGGACGAACACATCATATCTTTCCATGTCTACATGGATGACTCTCTAATGATGTGGTCAGGATCAGTGGAACAACTTGAGATTTTTGTGTCCAAAATAAACGATCTCCACCCATCTCTCAAGTTCACACACGTAGCATCAGAAAACGAAATCCAATTCCTGGATCTCACCATCTACAAAGGAGATCGTTTTCAATCGTCAAATATCCTCGACATAAAATGCTTCACTAAACCCACAGAGACGTGGGGTTACCTGGACAGAAGCTCATGTCACAATTCCTCAGTTTTCAAAGGGTTCATCAAAGGAGAACTAATAAGACTAGTCAGGAACTCCAGTGACAAAAAGTCTTATGATAACAGGAAAACAATCTTCACAGAAAAACTTCTAAGCAGAGGTTATAACCTCAAAGAAATCAATACAGCTTCGAAAGAAGTGTTCTTTGAAAATAGACAGGCATATTTGACAGAGAAACCGAAAAGATCGAACAAGATCCCTTTGGTCTTCAAGTCACAATTCTTCCCACAGATAAGTGGGAACCACATCAAACATGCCATACTGAAGCATTGGGACATCGTTAAAGATAATCCAACTTTGAAAAGGATCTTTCCGAAGGTCCCAATTATAGCATTCAGCAGAGCTCAAAACTTGAGCGACACACTTGTCAGAGCCAGATTGAACTCTCCAAAGAATCTAGTCACAGACGAAAGCATTCTTTTCGAAGAGACACGTCCAGGCTCCCCAACTCTCAACATGCTATATGATCTAGCTTTAGAAAGCAGAGGTTTCAACGATTACTTCTTCACACCTGAAGACAACACCGGAAGGTATCCTGGGACGTTGTAAAAACGACACACACCTCACACCTTTCACATTTTATATAAACAAAACCACAACAGCTCTTTTCAGAGCTAACAAATCTTTCCATAAAGGCAAAGATTTACACAAAAGTTAAACTCCAAGCAGTTTAACTTTTAATCAGGACTCGTTCTCGGTCCTGCAAATCACAAACCAGTCTCCTACATTTCTGGTTCTCTTGCTCTCACAAAGCCACACCATCATACCCGGTGAAACGCGTCTTTTAAGAGCATATAATAACATAGGTCCGGGTTTACCACGACCAACATGACCAAGTAGCAGGGTAACTGATGAAGGATTTCATTCCAGAAACGCGTCTGATATTTTCAATTCTCTTTCTAATAACCTTTTATAAGAGAATATCTAACAAAAAATTAAAACGATGAAAATAGAATAAAGGGATTTAAATCTCCCGGATACGCGTCTTACTAACTGCTTGCACTTTCTCGCATCGACATTTCTCGATAATTTCAAGAAATGTTTATGTTAGTATATTTCCTAGCGTATAGCCAGGAGTCTACAAATTAATGCTACTTTTCCAAATAAGGAAAATTACACATAAAGCATAAAAAATAAAGAAAGTCATCTTTATCATGACAAGTTAATCTCGTTTCAAATATATATGAAGCAAGATGGTACCTGTTAAGCTCAACGCCTAACATGTTTAAGAAACGCACGTATACATTGTACAGGCCTAAAGCTATTCCATAACCAAAACAAATAGCAACAGACCGATTACCTGTATCATTTTTTAGGCTTATATCCAAAGCCATTTTTTATTTTTGTCGATATCTCCATTCTAACTATCTTCCTCAGATAGCGAGCCTCCAAGGAGATGTTTAAGATACGTTATCTAAAAACGCAAAGGAAGAATATTGAATTATATCACTAAGTGAACCACTTCACGAGGTTATCAGTTCTTCCTCACGACTCCTGGTGCGGGAATTTATCCTTTGAGGTAATATTTTCCACACAGAAATTATTTTTCATCGTTTTATTCCCTCTGTAAAATCGCCCTTTACAGAACGGGCCAAATATTATTTTATATTTGCCTACCAAAGGGATGCAATCGCATCCCTCCCAAAACTAATATTGAAAGTTTCTCGCAAAGTCACTCACTACTGATGGAAAAGTTTTTATACTATTCTCTCCCATCGCCACGCGAGGGATGTCTCTTATCCACTTAGGCCCGAAACGGGCCCAGACGTGACACACATTCACTTACCACACACTCACACACACATAATTATACAAACCCCCCCACTCGAGTTCTACTTCTACTTCAGAAGTACCACTTACACCCAAAGACCACTTTATCGGTCTTATTTCTTGAAATTGAAGAAATCCGATTTCTTTTTCAATCACGTTATCTTTAACAGATAGCACAAGATCTATAAAGCTGACTAGAAATCGTGTCTACACAAGGCTGGGATTTCACAAACCACAGTACAGCGCCGCCTCATAGCGGGGGTCGTCGGCCTTTCCGCCTTCGATGTCATCGTGCGGTCAAGATTGATGGCGCGAAATGTGAGATCTGAAGCTATGTATTTTCACTATACGGTGCTTTCTTTTCGGACGTAAAAGGAACCGCCTCTCATATAAAGAAAAGCATAAAGAAATTTTATAACGCACCTTTGAGGAAAGGCTGACACCATGCTAAACCTCTCTAAAAGAAATTTTCCCGCATTTTCTACCTTTTTCCATAAAGCTACTACATGGGGAATATCGGGACAAATTCACTATAAATCCAGTTTGAAAATAGGTTTTAGAAAGACCAATCTTTCCACTCTGGACAAGGTTCTACCTAAAGAATCGCTCACATCCGAATCTCAGTTTAATGAAGAAAATGCTATAATCTCCCACAAAGAAGCCTCAAGAATGGATCTTTTTACCTAAAAGGTATAAAAATACCACCAGACACCCGTCTTGGGTTGTTTCACCAACAGGTTCGGTTCTATCCCAGTCTTTTCTTTTCAAAAATCAGTACCACTCACACATAAAGACCATTTTATCGGTCTGAATTCATGAAATTGAAGAAATCCGATTTCTATTCTTTCCTTTTTTAATCACGTTATCTTTAACAGATAGCACAAGAAACTATAAAGCAGACTAGAAATCGTACCTACACATGGCCGGGCTTGCATATACCTTAGTACAGCACCGCTTCATAGCGGGGTCGACGCCCTTTCCGCCTACGATGTCATCGCACGGTCAAGATTGTTGGCGCGAAATATAAGATCTGAAGCTTCATATATTTTTACTACACGGTGCTTTCTTTCCGGACGTAAAAGCAAGCGTCTCCCATATAAAGAAAAGCATAAAGAAAATTATAACGCTCCTTTGAGGACAAGCTGACACCATGCTAAACCTCTCTAAAAAGGAATTTTCCCGCCTATACTACCTTTTTCCATACACCTACTACATGGTGAAATATCGAACAAATTCACTATAAATCCTGTTTGAAAATAGGTTTTTTTTTTTTTTTTTTTTCCCACTTAGGACAAGATTCTGCGTCAAGAATCGCTCACATCTGAATCTCAGTTTAATGAAGAAAATGCTATAATCTCTCACGAAGAAGCCACAAGAATATATCTTTTATCCCACCCCGAAGAGGGAGGGAAGCCTATAAGGTATAAAAATACCACCAGACACCTGTCTTGGGTTGTTTCTTAACAGGTTCGGTTCTATCCCCGTCTTTTCTTTTCAAAATTTGTCACTACCCCCCGGGCTCTAGAACTCATTAATGTTTTCTAAAAGCTCGAGTGGGTGACGGCCGGCGAATCGGTAGTATACTCGCAGTAGCTCCTTTGGTTTACTGGTCTGAGTATCCCTCGTTGAGTAACCTCCCGAGGAGGGCCACGGACCCCTTTGTAAGGAGGACACCGTACTTCTTAGACATTCACACAATCATAATAATTTCCATCACTCCCTTCTTGGCTTCTATAAAGCCATCACAGGAAAGATACTCAAATAATTTCTTCCATTTTGATGGAAACTTACCAACAGGTTTGGTATCCCACTCATAGGCCTCTTCCTATACTATTAGCACTGAAAAGAGCTATTTTTATATTCTGTTGACGGCCACCCGAGGCATTTTCTTACAGATCTATATTATATATAGTCTGGCAACAGTATTATATCATATTAAAAAGCATCAACAGGGGCAAAGCACCTCTTTCCCTTTTCTTTTTTATTTATAAAAAAGAAAGCGTTTTCTTTGTGGTTCAGGGTGATATATATATTTTTTTATATAGTTTTTTTCTATATAATTTTACCCCCATTTCTTTTTTCTGGAAACGGAACCATGGCTTTACATTATTTAGCCTAGTCTACCTGGTTCACTTTACGTTACAGCAAGGTATCTTTTCTCTTTCTGTTGTTTTTCAACACAATTTAGAGAAAGATCGTATTGGCGGGACCTTGTCATATTTTTCTCTTCCTCGTCGCACAGCTATCAACCAATGAAAAAAATTAGCTGATAGTGTTCACACCGATTGGCCTTTCCCCCTCCACCGAGGAGCCTATCACAGCAACCCGACTCAGTAGGATCTTTTTTACGACCCGAATGGGATTCAAATCCCATACCGGTTTCAGCGCCAAGTCCTGCATCCAATCACACGATACTTCGCCTTTCACACATCCAATCAAAATGTCCGCTTTTACAACCAATCAGCGCTAACACCATTTCTCCTTATCTGAGCGGGTTTTATGGATTTCTATTTCATTGGGTCTCAGCTACTCACCGGTATCAGTCATTTTCATCATGTCTCTCAAGCAATTCAAACCTTTCACCGCTAGGAAAAATAAACTTAGCACCACCAATAAAGACTCATCGAAGGACCAGAATAAAGTAATGGTAATACCGGAGACACAGGAAGACAATGCCAAAGTCAACTCCGCTCCTAGACAAGGTTCAAAAGAACCAAGTTTAGACTCAGCAACTCCGAAAGAGGCAGAAAACAAGGAAAACAGGGTTGAAAAACCCTCACCGGAAGAAAAGGCGCTTTCAAAAGTCACCAATTCTTTCGTATTCGAGCTAGTTAAAACGGTAGACAGGTCGTATCACGCACTGGCAAGCTTAGAAGCCAAACGTGAGCTGTATACCAACGTGCTCGAAGACAAATCTGATCTTCCAACGGGGCTCTCAGGTAAGAGAGAATTGCCACTACTAGCACAGGGATATAACTTTACAGTGAGAGCCAGGACAGAGTTGGACGCCATGAAAAACGCACACGACAAAGAATTCGTAAGGCGCCTTAGGGACGACCTGGTCACTAAAATAATCCCAGAGTGTGAACGAGACTGCCAAGACACGGTCCAGAGAGCAGAGGCAAAACTCAAAGAGGATTGCCTTCCTCTTGAGCTAGGAGAGGCGTTTTCCAAGCTCAAAGCAGAGATCTCTAAGAAGAGAGACAAGAGAGGAGATAACTACAGGCATAAGAATATCTCGAAAAGAAAACGCAACTACCGGTGAAACGCCAGCAGCCACACCATAGGCATCAGGGAGGCAAGAGGCAACGAGCCGATTACCAACCACCGGCACACTACTATCCTCCTCAAATGTGGCAATGGGGACCACAGAGGACCCATTGGAATGGCCCGAAAAGAGGCAAGCAACACCAAGGTGGGTCACGGTAGCCGGTGAAAGACCGAGATCCAAACGGCTCTTTTCAGAGCCACCACAAAAACCCAACGGCTCTTTTCAGAGCCACCACTTTTCCCAAAAAGAGAGTGACAAAAGTCAAATGCTTTTTGTGTATTACCCATCCACCCCTAATCTTAATAAAGATTAGCAACACAATCTCTCCCTATGCTATAAATATATTATATAAACAGATTGATCAACACAATAAATTGTGTGACATCCTATAATAATATTAAACAAGGGCCAACATACTCGTAGGCTCCACCATAGGGTCTGAATATACTGTAGATGAAAAAATAAAGCGCCCAATGCTTTAGTAAAACATTTTTTTTATAAAATCCATTTGACTTCAACCTTTGGACTCAGAATTATCAATGTCGTCACACCATGAAAATGGGAACATTCACTTGGCGGCAACCAGACAACCATCCAGGGACAGATCCGCTCAGGAAGCAAACCCCCTAGGCCCCGCCTTTTTAGCGCCATTCTGAACAACCAATCAGAAAATTTTACTGTCAGTTTCACGACAGGATTGGCCAGTGCATACGCTCAGGGAGCCAATCAGAACGCAGGACCTGCTAGGATCCGTTCTAGGATCCCTGCTTCCTAACAAAAGCAAAATGCACCCCGATTCCTCACCATTTGAGCCAATGCAGCTCAATGGGTGAACACGGTGCCAGCCGGTCTTCGGAAAGAGTACGCTGATAGTCAGTCACTTATCATACGTTTTGTTTTATCGCTCGTCACTCTCGAGACACCAGCTTTCAAGTATTCCTTTTCACTTATATACTAAATATATTCATATAATATATTTATACTTATATATAAGAATAGGGTAGCGAACACAATAAATTGTGTACAACCTAACCCCTTTTATATATTCAAACATGGGACGCCATTTCCGCAAGCACCAACACAGGAATCTACTCATATTAGACGTAAGAAAAGGAAGTCTAACTTATTAAGTAGAACACAAACCAGAAGTTCTAAAAGGGAACGTATGGTAAATAAAGCAAAACAATTCGTTAAGAACCTTTCTGACTACGAACTTTCAGAGTCGGAAACAATTGCGCTTTCTAAAGGTTTATCCTTTATACCCACACCAAGCAAACCCACAAAACGCTTCCTGATGGAGGCTGCAGACGGTTTAGCGAGAAACATGAGGATTCGATTCCATGCAGCAATGAGAGGCTGGAAATCCAGACACAGATTCAGAAACCCATCAACATGGATTCCTGGTCTGGCCCCCAGTATAGGCTTAGAAGACTATCTGGAAGGAATGAGGACGGAATTAGCAGATATTCCGATCAAAAATGCACAACCCAACATGAGTAAGGTTGAAATCCAGGCTGTAAAGAAATTGAAAAATAACCCTGATATCGTTCTGAAAAAGTTCGATAAAGGGAGAGGAATTTGCATTTTGTCCAAAAAGGATTACGTATCCGAGGGACATAGACAACTTTTGGACAAAAATCATATCTCAAACTAGACTATGACATGACAACTTCTACCACTGATTTGGTTAGTGACCTAATTAACGAGATGTGTCAATCAAAAGAGATCGACAAGGCATTAGCAGATTACTTAGATCCAGTAGACAGTGCACAAACAAAAACACCAGTGTTTTTCATGTTACCAAAAGTACATAAAACACCAAAAAGCGGCACTTTTATAGGCCGCCCAGTGACGTCACACTGCGGATCACCACTCAACAGAATCTCAGAATTTCTTGACCATTACCTCTTACCGGAAGTCCAGAAAGCACCCACGTATCTTAAAGATACAGCGGACACCATTCGTAAAATCGAACAACTGGTCCTTCCGAGCAATATAATTCTTGCGAGCATAGATATAGTTAGCATGTTCACCTCAGTTCCTCAAGAGGAGGCATTAGAGGTAGCCATGGAAGCATTGGAAGGGGTCAATCCGTTATCCTTCGACCCTCCCATGCCTAATTTGCAATATATGAGAAAGCTTTTGACTCTCGTTCTTTTCAGGAACGCCTTCGAATTTAATGGTCACCATTTTCTTCAAATCTCAGGAACCCCTATGGGCCTAAGATCCAGCGTATCTCTCAGCTGCCTAGTCGCAAATAGGTTGGTCCAGAAAATATTACATATGGACGAACACATCATATCTTTCCATGTCTACATGGATGACTCTCTAATGATGTGGTCAGGATCAGTGGAACAACTTGAGATTTTTGTGTCCAAAATAAACGATCTCCACCCATCTCTCAAGTTCACACACGTAGCATCAGAAAACGAAATCCAATTCCTGGATCTCACCATCTACAAAGGAGATCGTTTTCAATCGTCAAATATCCTCGACATAAAATGCTTCACTAAACCCACAGAGACGTGGGGTTACCTGGACAGAAGCTCATGTCACAATCCCTCAGTTTTCAAAGGGTTCATCAAAGGAGAACTAATAAGACTAGTCAGGAACTCCAGTGACAAAAAGTCTTATGATAACAGGAAAACAATCTTCACAGAAAAACTTCTAAGCAGAGGTTATAACCTCAAAGAAATCAATACAGCTTCGAAAGAAGTGTTCTTTGAAAATAGACAGGCATATTTGACAGAGAAACCGAAAAGATCGAACAAGATCCCTTTGGTCTTCAAGTCACAATTCTTCCCACAGATAAGTGGGAACCACATCAAACATGCCATACTGAAGCATTGGGACATCGTTAAAGATAATCCAACTTTGAAAAGGATCTTTCCGAAGGTCCCAATTATAGCATTCAGCAGAGCTCAAAACTTGAGCGACACACTTGTCAGAGCCAGATTGAACTCTCCAAAGAATCTAGTCACAGACGAAAGCATTCTTTTCGAAGAGACACGTCCAGGCTCCCCAACTCTCAACATGCTATATGATCTAGCTTTAGAAAGCAGAGGTTTCAACGATTACTTCTTCACACCTGAAGACAACACCGGAAGGTATCCCGGGGACGTTGTAAAAACGACACACACCTCACACCTTTCACATTTTATATAAACAAAACCACAACAGCTCTTTTTCAGAGCTAACAAATCTTTCCATAAAGGCAAGATTTACACAAAAGTTAAACTCAAGCAGTTTAACTTTTAATCAGGACTCGTTCTCAGGTCCTGCAAATCACAAACCAGTCTCCTACATTTCTGGTTCTCTTGCTCTCACAAAGCCACACCATCATACCCGGTGAAACGCGTCTTTTAAGAGCATATAATAACATAGGTCCGGGTTTACCACGACCAACATGACCAAGTAGCAGGGTAACTGATGAAGGATTTCATTCCAGAAACGCGTCTGATATTTTCAATTCTCTTTCTAATAACCTTTTATAAGAGAATATCTAACAAAAAATTAAAACGATGAAAATAGAATAAAGGGATTTAAATCTCCCGGATACGCGTCTTACTAACTGCTTGCACTTTCTCGCATCGACATTTCTCGATAATTTCAAGAAATGTTTATGTTAGTATATTTCCTAGCGTATAGCCAGGAGTCTACAAATTAATGCTACTTTTCCAAATAAGGAAAATTACACATAAAGCATAAAAAATAAAGAAAGTCATCTTTATCATGACAAGTTAATCTCGTTTCAAATATATATGAAGCAAGATGGTACCTGTTAAGCTCAACGCCTAACATGTTTAAGAAACGCACGTATACATTGTACAGGCCTAAAGCTATTCCATAACCAAAACAAATAGCAACAGACCGATTACCTGTATCATTTTTTAGGCTTATATCCAAAGCCATTTTTTATTTTTGTCGATATCTCCATTCTAACTATCTTCCTCAGATAGCGAGCCTCCAAGGAGATGTTTAAGATACGTTATCTAAAAACGCAAAGGAAGAATATTGAATTATATCACTAAGTGAACCACTTCACGAGGTTATCAGTTCTTCCTCACGACTCCTGGTGCGGGAATTTATCCTTTGAGGTAATATTTTCCACACAGAAATTATTTTTCATCGTTTTATTCCCTCTGTAAAATCGCCCTTTACAGAACGGGCCAAATATTATTTTATATTTGTTTACCAAAGGGATGCAATCGCATCCCTCCCAAAACTAATATTGAAAGTTTCTCGCAAAGTCACTCACTACTGATGGAAAAGTTTTTAAACTATTCTCTCCCATCGCCACGCGAGGGATGTCTCGTATCCACTTAGGCCCGAAACGGGCCCAGACGTGACACACATTCACTTACCACACACTCACACACCCATAATTATACACACCCCCCCCCACTCGAGTTCTACTTCTACTTCAGAAGTACCACTTACACCCAAAGACCACTTTATCGGTCTTATTTCTTGAAATTGAAGAAATCCGATTTCTTTTTCAATCACGTTATCTTTAACAGATAGCACAAGATCTATAAAGCTGACTAGAAATCGTGTCTACACAAGGCTGGGATTTCACAAACCACAGTACAGCGCCGCCTCATAGCGGGGGTCGTCGGCCTTTCCGCCTTCGATGTCATCGTGCGGTCAAGATTGATGGCGCGAAATGTGAGATCTGAAGCTATGTATTTTCACTATACGGTGCTTTCTTTTCGGACGTAAAAGGAACCGCCTCTCATATAAAGAAAAGCATAAAGAAATTTTATAACGCACCTTTGAGGAAAGGCTGACACCATGCTAAACCTCTCTAAAAGAAATTTTCCCGCATTTTCTACCTTTTTCCATAAAGCTACTACATGGGGAATATCGGGACAAATTCACTATAAATCCAGTTTGAAAATAGGTTTTAGAAAGACCAATCTTTCCACTCTGGACAAGGTTCTACCTAAAGAATCGCTCACATCCGAATCTCAGTTTAATGAAGAAAATGCTATAATCTCCCACAAAGAAGCCTCAAGAATGGATCTTTTTACCTAAAAGGTATAAAAATACCACCAGACACCCGTCTTGGGTTGTTTCGCAACAGGTTCGGTTCTATCCCAGTCTTTTCTTTTCAAAAATCAGTACCACTCACACATAAAGACCATTTTATCGGTCTGAATTCATGAAATTGAAGAAATCCGATTTCTATTCTTTCCTTTTTTAATCACGTTATCTTTAACAGATAGCACAAGAAACTATAAAGCAGACTAGAAATCGTACCTACACATGGCCGGGCTTGCATATACCTTAGTACAGCACCGCTTCATAGCGGGGTCGACGCCCTTTCCGCCTACGATGTCATCGCACGGTCAAGATTGTTGGCGCGAAATATAAGATCTGAAGCTTCATATATTTTTACTACACGGTGCTTTCTTTCCGGACGTAAAAGCAAGCGTCTCCCATATAAAGAAAAGCATAAAGAAAATTATAACGCTCCTTTGAGGACAAGCTGACACCATGCTAAACCTCTCTAAAAAGGAATTTTCCCGCCTATACTACCTTTTTCCATACACCTACTACATGGTGAAATATCGAACAAATTCACTATAAATCCTGTTTGAAAATAGGTTTTGAAAGACCAAATTTTCCCACTTAGGACAAGATTCTGCGTCAAGAATCGCTCACATCTGAATCTCAGTTTAATGAAGAAAATGCTATAATCTCTCACGAAGAAGCCACAAGAATATATCTTTTATCCCACCCCGAAGAGGGAGGGAAGCCTATAAGGTATAAAAATACCACCAGACACCTGTCTTGGGTTGTTTCTTAACAGGTTCGGTTCTATCCCCGTCTTTTCTTTTCAAAAATTTGTCACTACCCCCCCGGGCTCTAGAACTCATTAATGTTTTCTAAAAGCTCGAGTGGGTGACGGCCGGCGAATCGGTAGTATACTCGCAGTAGCTCCTTTGGTTTACTGGTCTGAGTATCCCTCGTTGAGTAACCTCCCCTGAGGAGGGCCACGGACCCCTTTGTAAGGAGGACACCGTACTTCTTAGACATTCACACAATCAGAATAATTTCCATCACTCCCTTCTTGGCTTCTATAAAGCCATCACAGGAAAGATACTCAAATAATTTCTTCCATTTTGATGGAAACTTACCAACAGGTTTGGTATCCCACTCATAGGCCTCTTCCTATACTATTAGCACTGAAAAGAGCTATTTTTATATTCTGTTGACGGCCACCTGAGGCATTTTCTTACAGATCTATATTATATATAGTCTGGCAACAGTATTATATCATATTAAAAAGCATCAACAGGGGCAAAGCACCTCTTTCCCTTTTCTTTTTTATTTATAAAAAAGAAAGCGTTTTCTTTGTGGTTCAGGGTGATATATATATTTTTTTTTTTTTATATATTTTTTTTTCTATATAATTTTACCCCCATTTCTTTTTTCTGGAAACGGAACCATGGCTTTACATTATTTAGCCTAGTCTACCTGGTTCACTTTACGTTACAGCAAGGTATCTTTTCTCTTTCTGTTGTTTTTCAACACAATTTAGAGAAAGATCGTATTGGCGGGACCTTGTCATATTTTTTCTCTCTTCCTCGTCGCACAGCTATCAACCAATGAAAAAAATTAGCTGATAGTGTTCACACCGATTGGCCTTTCCCCCTCCACCGAGGAGCCTATCACAGCAACCCGACTCAGTAGGATCTTTTTACGACCCGAATGGGATTCAAATCCCATACCGGTTTCAGCGCCAAGTCCTGCATCCAATCACACGATACTTCGCCTTTCACACATCCAATCAAAATGTCCGCTTTTACAACCAATCAGCGCTAACACCATTTCTCCTTATCTGAGCGGGTTTTATGGATTTCTATTTCATTGGGTCTCAGCTACTCACCGGTATCAGTCATTTTCATCATGTCTCTCAAGCAATTCAAACCTTTCACCGCTAGGAAAAATAAACTTAGCACCACCAATAAAGACTCATCGAAGGACCAGAATAAAGTAATGGTAATACCGGAGACACAGGAAGACAATGCCAAAGTCAACTCCGCTCCTAGACAAGGTTCAAAAGAACCAAGTTTAGACTCAGCAACTCCGAAAGAGGCAGAAAACAAGGAAAACAGGGTTGAAAAACCCTCACCGGAAGAAAAGGCGCTTTCAAAAGTCACCAATTCTTTCGTATTCGAGCTAGTTAAAACGGTAGACAGGTCGTATCACGCACTGGCAAGCTTAGAAGCCAAACGTGAGCTGTATACCAACGTGCTCGAAGACAAATCTGATCTTCCAACGGGGCTCTCAGGTAAGAGAAATTGCCACTACTAGCACAGGGATATAACTTTACAGTGAGAGCCAGGACAGAGTTGGACGCCATGAAAAACGCACACGACAAAGAATTCGTAAGGCGCCTTAGGGACGACCTGGTCACTAAAATAATCCCAGAGTGTGAACGAGACTGCCAAGACACGGTCCAGAGAGCAGAGGCAAAACTCAAAGAGGATTGCCTTCCTCTTGAGCTAGGAGAGGCGTTTTCCAAGCTCAAAGCAGAGATCTCTAAGAAGAGAGACAGAGAGGAGATAACTACAGGCATAAGAATATCTCGAAAAAGAAAACGCAACTACCGGTGAAACGCCAGCAGCCACACCATAGGCATCAGGGAGGCAAGAGGCAACGAGCCGATTACCAACCACCGGCACACTACTATCCTCCTCAAATGTGGCAATGGGGACCACAGAGGACCCATTGGAATGGCCCGAAAAGAGGCAAGCAACACCAAGGTGGGTCACGGTAGCCGGTGAAAGACCGAGATCCAAACGGCTCTTTCAGAGCCAACACAAAACCCCAACGGCTCTTTTCAGAGCCACCACTTTTCCCAAAAAGAGAGTGACAAAAGTCAAATGCTTTTTGTGTATTACCCATCCACCCCTAATCTTAATAAAGATTAGCAACACAATCTCTCCCTATGCTATAAATATATTATATAAACAGATTGATCAACACAATAAATTGTGTGACATCCTATAATAATATTAAACAAGGGCCAACATACTCGTAGGCTCCACCATAGGGTCTGAATATACTGTAGATGAAAAAATAAAGCGCCCAATGCTTTAGTAAAACATTTTTCATATAAAATCCATTTGACTTCAACCTTTGGACTCAGAATTATCAATGTCGTCACACCATGAAAATGGGAACATTCACTTGGCGGCAACCAGACAACCATCCAGGGACAGATCCGCTCAGGAAGCAAACCCCCCCTAGGCCCCGCCTTTTTTAGCGCCATTCTGAACAACCAATCAGAAAATTTTACTGTCAGTTTCACGACAGGATTGGCCAGTGCATACGCTCAGGGAGCCAATCAGAACGCAGGACCTGCTAGGATCCGTTCTAGGATCCCTGCTTCCTAACAAAAGCAAAATGCACCCCGATTCCTCACCATTTGAGCCAATGCAGCTCAATGGGTGAACACGGTGCCAGCCGGTCTTCGGAAAGAGTACGCTGATAGTCAGTCACTTATCATACGTTTTGTTTTATCGCTCGTCACTCTCGAGACACCAGCTTTCAAGTATTCCTTTTCACTTATATACTAAATATATTCATATAATATATTTATACTTATATATAAGAATAGGGTAGCGAACACAATAAATTGTGTACAACCTAACCCCTTTTATATATTCAAACATGGGACGCCATTTCCGCAAGCACCAACACAGGGAATCTACTCATATTAGACGTAAGAAAAGGAAGTCTAACTTATTAAGTAGAACACAAACCAGAAGCTCTAAAAGGCAACGTATGGTAAATAAAGCAAAACAATTCGTTAAGAACCTTTCTGACTACGAACTTTCAGAGTCGGAAACAATTGCGCTTTCTAAAGGTTTATCCTTTATACCCACACCAAGCAAACCCACAAAACGCTTCCTGATGGAGGCTGCAGACGGTTTAGCGAGAAACATGAGGATTCGATTCCATGCAGCAATGAGAGGCTGGAAATCCAGACACAGATTCAGAAACCCATCAACATGGATTCCTGGTCTGGCCCCCAGTATAGGCTTAGAAGACTATCTGGAAGGTATGAGGACGGAATTAGCAGATATTCCGATCAAAAATGCACAACCCAACATGAGTAAGGTTGAAATCCAGGCTGTAAAGAAATTGAAAAATAACCCTGATATCGTTCTGAAAAAGTTCGATAAAGGGAGAGGAATTTGCATTTTGTCCAAAAAGGATTACGTATCCGAGGGACATAGACAACTTTAAAACAAAAAATCATATCTCAAACTAGACTATGACATGACAACTTCTACCACTGATTTGGTTAGTGACCTAATTAACGAGATGTGTCAATCAAAAGAGATCGACAAGGCATTAGCAGATTACTTAGATCCAGTAGACAGTGCACAAACAAAAACACCAGTGTTTTTCATGTTACCAAAAGTACATAAAACACCAAAAAGCGGCACTTTTATAGGCCGCCCAGTGACGTCACACTGCGGATCACCACTCAACAGAATCTCAGAATTTCTTGACCATTACCTCTTACCGGAAGTCCAGAAAGCACCCACGTATCTTAAAGATACAGCGGACACCATTCGTAAAATCGAACAACTGGTCCTTCCGAGCAATATAATTCTTGCGAGCATAGATATAGTTAGCATGTTCACCTCAGTTCCTCAAGAGGAGGCATTAGAGGTAGCCATGGAAGCATTGGAAGGGGTCAATCCGTTATCCTTCGACCCTCCCATGCCTAATTTGCAATATATGAGAAAGCTTTTGACTCTCGTTCTTTTCAGGAACGCCTTCGAATTTAATGGTCACCATTTTCTTCAAATCTCAGGAACCCCTATGGGCCTAAGATCCAGCGTATCTCTCAGCTGCCTAGTCGCAAATAGGTTGGTCCAGAAAATATTACATATGGACGAACACATCATATCTTTCCATGTCTACATGGATGACTCTCTAATGATGTGGTCAGGATCAGTGGAACAACTTGAGATTTTTGTGTCCAAAATAAACGATCTCCACCCATCTCTCAAGTTCACACACGTAGCATCAGAAAACGAAATCCAATTCCTGGATCTCACCATCTACAAAGGAGATCGTTTTCAATCGTCAAATATCCTCGACATAAAATGCTTCACTAAACCCACAGAGACGTGGGGTTACCTGGACAGAAGCTCATGTCACAATCCCTCAGTTTTCAAAGGGTTCATCAAAGGAGAACTAATAAGACTAGTCAGGAACTCCAGTGACAAAAAGTCTTATGATAACAGGAAAACAATCTTCACAGAAAAACTTCTAAGCAGAGGTTATAACCTCAAAGAAATCAATACAGCTTCGAAAGAAGTGTTCTTTGAAAATAGACAGGCATATTTGACAGAGAAACCGAAAAGATCGAACAAGATCCCTTTGGTCTTCAAGTCACAATTCTTCCCACAGATAAGTGGGAACCACATCAAACATGCCATACTGAAGCATTGGGACATCGTTAAAGATAATCCAACTTTGAAAAGGATCTTTCCGAAGGTCCCAATTATAGCATTCAGCAGAGCTCAAAACTTGAGCGACACACTTGTCAGAGCCAGATTGAACTCTCCAAAGAATCTAGTCACAGACGAAAGCATTCTTTTCGAAGAGACACGTCCAGGCTCCCCAACTCTCAACATGCTATATGATCTAGCTTTAGAAAGCAGAGGTTTCAACGATTACTTCTTCACACCTGAAGACAACACCGGAAGGTATCCCGGGGACGTTGTAAAAACGACACACACCTCACACCTTTCACATTTTATATAAACAAAAACCACAACAGCTCTTTTCAGAGCTAACAAATCTTTCCATAAAGGCAAGATTTACACAAAAGTTAAACTCAAGCAGTTTAACTTTTAATCAGGACTCGTTCTCGGTCCTGCAAATCACAAACCAGTCTCCTACATTTCTGGTTCTCTTGCTCTCACAAAGCCACACCATCATACCCGGTGAAACGCGTCTTTTAAGAGCATATAATAACATAGGTCCGGGTTTACCACGACCAACATGACCAAGTAGCAGGGTAACTGATGAAGGATTTCATTCCAGAAACGCGTCTGATATTTTCAATTCTCTTTCTAATAACCTTTTATAAGAGAATATCTAACAAAAAATTAAAACGATGAAAATAGAATAAAGGGATTTAAATCTCCCGGATACGCGTCTTACTAACTGCTTGCACTTTCTCGCATCGACATTTCTCGATAATTTCAAGAAATGTTTATGTTAGTATATTTCCTAGCGTATAGCCAGGAGTCTACAAATTAATGCTACTTTTCCAAATAAGGAAAATTACACATAAAGCATAAAAAATAAAGAAAGTCATCTTTATCATGACAAGTTAATCTCGTTTCAAATATATATGAAGCAAGATGGTACCTGTTAAGCTCAACGCCTAACATGTTTAAGAAACGCACGTATACATTGTACAGGCCTAAAGCTATTCCATAACCAAAACAAATAGCAACAGACCGATTACCTGTATCATTTTTTAGGCTTATATCCAAAGCCATTTTTTATTTTTGTCGATATCTCCATTCTAACTATCTTCCTCAGATAGCGAGCCTCCAAGGAGATGTTTAAGATACGTTATCTAAAAACGCAAAGGAAGAATATTGAATTATATCACTAAGTGAACCACTTCACGAGGTTATCAGTTCTTCCTCACGACTCCTGGTGCGGGAATTTATCCTTTGAGGTAATATTTTCCACACAGAAATTATTTTTCATCGTTTTATTCCCTCTGTAAAATCGCCCTTTACAGAACGGGCCAAATATTATTTTATATTTGCCTACCAAAGGGATGCAATCGCATCCCTCCCAAAACTAATATTGAAAGTTTCTCGCAAAGTCACTCACTACTGATGGAAAAGTTTTTAAACTATTCTCTCCCATCGCCACGCGAGGGATGTCTCTTATCCACTTAGGCCCGAAACGGGCCCAGACGTGACACACATTCACTTACCACACACTCACACACACATAATTATACAAACCCCCCCACTCGAGTTCTACTTCTACTTCAGAAGTACCACTTACACCCAAAGACCACTTTATCGGTCTTATTTCTTGAAATTGAAGAAATCCGATTTCTTTTTCAATCACGTTATCTTTAACAGATAGCACAAGATCTATAAAGCTGACTAGAAATCGTGTCTACACAAGGCTGGGATTTCACAAACCACAGTACAGCGCCGCCTCATAGCGGGGGTCGTCGGCCTTTCCGCCTTCGATGTCATCGTGCGGTCAAGATTGATGGCGCGAAATGTGAGATCTGAAGCTATGTATTTTCACTATACGGTGCTTTCTTTTCGGACGTAAAAGGAACCGCCTCTCATATAAAGAAAAGCATAAAGAAATTTTATAACGCACCTTTGAGGAAAGGCTGACACCATGCTAAACCTCTCTAAAAGAAATTTTCCCGCATTTTCTACCTTTTTCCATAAAGCTACTACATGGGGAATATCGGGACAAATTCACTATAAATCCAGTTTGAAAATAGGTTTTAGAAAGACCAATCTTTCCACTCTGGACAAGGTTCTACCTAAAGAATCGCTCACATCCGAATCTCAGTTTAATGAAGAAAATGCTATAATCTCCCACAAAGAAGCCTCAAGAATGGATCTTTTTACCTAAAAGGTATAAAAATACCACCAGACACCCGTCTTGGGTTGTTTCATAACAGGTTCGGTTCTATCCCAGTCTTTTCTTTTCAAAAATCAGTACCACTCACACATAAAGACCATTTTATCGGTCTGAATTCATGAAATTGAAGAAATCCGATTTCTATTCTTTCCTTTTTAATCACGTTATCTTTAACAGATAGCACAAGAAACTATAAAGCAGACTAGAAATCGTACCTACACATGGCCGGGCTTGCATATACCTTAGTACAGCACCGCTTCATAGCGGGGTCGACGCCCTTTCCGCCTACGATGTCATCGCACGGTCAAGATTGTTGGCGCGAAATATAAGATCTGAAGCTTCATATATTTTTACTACACGGTGCTTTCTTTCCGGACGTAAAAGCAAGCGTCTCCCATATAAAGAAAAGCATAAAGAAAATTATAACGCTCCTTTGAGGACAAGCTGACACCATGCTAAACCTCTCTAAAAAGGAATTTTCCCGCCTATACTACCTTTTTCCATACACCTACTACATGGTGAAATATCGAACAAATTCACTATAAATCCTGTTTGAAAATAGGTTTTGAAAGACCAAATTTTCCCACTTAGGACAAGATTCTGCGTCAAGAATCGCTCACATCTGAATCTCAGTTTAATGAAGAAAATGCTATAATCTCTCACGAAGAAGCCACAAGAATATATCTTTTTATCCCACCCCCGAAGAGGGAGGGAAGCCTATAAGGTATAAAAATACCACCAGACACCTGTCTTGGGTTGTTTCTTAACAGGTTCGGTTCTATCCCCGTCTTTTCTTTTCAAAAATTTGTCACTACCCCCCCGGGCTCTAGAACTCATTAATGTTTTCTAAAAGCTCGAGTGGGTGACGGCCGGCGAATCGGTAGTATACTCGCAGTAGCTCCTTTGGTTTACTGGTCTGAGTATCCCTCGTTGAGTAACCTCCCGAGGAGGGCCACGGACCCCTTTGTAAGGAGGACACCGTACTTCTTAGACATTCACACAATCATAATAATTTCCATCACTCCCTTCTTGGCTTCTATAAAGCCATCACAGGAAAGATACTCAAATAATTTCTTCCATTTTGATGGAAACTTACCAACAGGTTTGGTATCCCACTCATAGGCCTCTTCCTATACTATTAGCACTGAAAAGAGCTATTTTTATATTCTGTTGACGGCCACCCGAGGCATTTTCTTACAGATCTATATTATATATAGTCTGGCAACAGTATTATATCATATTAAAAAGCATCAACAGGGGCAAAGCACCTCTTTCCCTTTTCTTTTTTATTTATAAAAAAGAAAGCGTTTTCTTTGTGGTTCAGGGTGATATATATATTTTTTTATATAGTTTTTTTCTATATAATTTTACCCCCATTTCTTTTTTTTTTCTGGAAACGGAACCATGGCTTTACATTATTTAGCCTAGTCTACCTGGTTCACTTTACGTTACAGCAAGGTATCTTTTCTCTTTCTGTTGTTTTTCAACACAATTTAGAGAAAGATCGTATTGGCGGGACCTTGTCATATTTTTCTCTTCCTCGTCGCACAGCTATCAACCAATGAAAAAAATTAGCTGATAGTGTTCACACCGATTGGCCTTTCCCCTCCACCGAGGAGCCTATCACAGCAACCCGACTCAGTAGGATCTTTTTTACGACCCGAATGGGATTCAAATCCCATACCGGTTTCAGCGCCAAGTCCTGCATCCAATCACACGATACTTCGCCTTTCACACATCCAATCAAAATGTCCGCTTTTACAACCAATCAGCGCTAACACCATTTCTCCTTATCTGAGCGGGTTTTATGGATTTCTATTTCATTGGGTCTCAGCTACTCACCGGTATCAGTCATTTTCATCATGTCTCTCAAGCAATTCAAACCTTTCACCGCTAGGAAAAATAAACTTAGCACCACCAATAAAGACTCATCGAAGGACCAGAATAAAGTAATGGTAATACCGGAGACACAGGAAGACAATGCCAAAGTCAACTCCGCTCCTAGACAAGGTTCAAAAGAACCAAGTTTAGACTCAGCAACTCCGAAAGAGGCAGAAAACAAGGAAAACAGGGTTGAAAAACCCTCACCGGAAGAAAAGGCGCTTTCAAAAGTCACCAATTCTTTCGTATTCGAGCTAGTTAAAACGGTAGACAGGTCGTATCACGCACTGGCAAGCTTAGAAGCCAAACGTGAGCTGTATACCAACGTGCTCGAAGACAAATCTGATCTTCCAACGGGGCTCTCAGGTAAGAGAGAATTGCCACTACTAGCACAGGGATATAACTTTACAGTGAGAGCCAGGACAGAGTTGGACGCCATGAAAAACGCACACGACAAAGAATTCGTAAGGCGCCTTAGGGACGACCTGGTCACTAAAATAATCCCAGAGTGTGAACGAGACTGCCAAGACACGGTCCAGAGAGCAGAGGCAAAACTCAAAGAGGATTGCCTTCCTCTTGAGCTAGGAGAGGCGTTTTCCAAGCTCAAAGCAGAGATCTCTAAGAAGAGAGACAAGAGAGGAGATAACTACAGGCATAAGAATATCTCGAAAAGAAAACGCAACTACCGGTGAAACGCCAGCAGCCACACCATAGGCATCAGGGAGGCAAGAGGCAACGAGCCGATTACCAACCACCGGCACACTACTATCCTCCTCAAATGTGGCAATGGGGACCACAGAGGACCCATTGGAATGGCCCGAAAAGAGGCAAGCAACACCAAGGTGGGTCACGGTAGCCGGTGAAAGACCGAGATCCAAACGGCTCTTTTCAGAGCAACAACAAAAAACCCAACGGCTCTTTTCAGAGCCACCACTTTTCCCAAAAAGAGAGTGACAAAAGTCAAATGCTTTTTGTGTATTACCCATCCACCCCTAATCTTAATAAAGATTAGCAACACAATCTCTCCCTATGCTATAAATATATTATATAAACAGATTGATCAACACAATAAATTGTGTGACATCCTATAATAATATTAAACAAGGGCCAACATACTCGTAGGCTCCACCATAGGGTCTGAATATACTGTAGATGAAAAATAAAGCGCCCAATGCTTTAGTAAAACATTTTTCATATAAAATCCATTTGACTTCAACCTTTGGACTCAGAATTATCAATGTCGTCACACCATGAAAATGGGAACATTCACTTGGCGGCAACCAGACAACCATCCAGGGACAGATCCGCTCAGGAAGCAAACCCCCTAGGCCCCGCCTTTTTAGCGCCATTCTGAACAACCAATCAGAAAATTTTACTGTCAGTTTCACGACAGGATTGGCCAGTGCATACGCTCAGGGAGCCAATCAGAACGCAGGACCTGCTAGGATCCGTTCTAGGATCCCTGCTTCCTAACAAAAGCAAAATGCACCCCGATTCCTCACCATTTGAGCCAATGCAGCTCAATGGGTGAACACGGTGCCAGCCGGTCTTCGGAAAGAGTACGCTGATAGTCAGTCACTTATCATACGTTTTGTTTTATCGCTCGTCACTCTCGAGACACCAGCTTTCAAGTATTCCTTTTCACTTATATACTAAATATATTCATATAATATATTTATACTTATATATAAGAATAGGGTAGCGAACACAATAAATTGTGTACAACCTAACCCCTTTTATATATTCAAACATGGGACGCCATTTCCGCAAGCACCAACACAGGGAATATACTCATATTAGACGTAAGAAAAGGAAGTCTAACTTATTAAGTAGAACACAAACCAGAAGTTCTAAAAGGGAACGTATGGTAAATAAAGCAAAACAATTCGTTAAGAACCTTTCTGACTACGAACTTTCAGAGTCGGAAACAATTGCGCTTTCTAAAGGTTTATCCTTTATACCCACACCAAGCAAACCCACAAAACGCTTCCTGATGGAGGCTGCAGACGGTTTAGCGAGAAACATGAGGATTCGATTCCATGCAGCAATGAGAGGCTGGAAATCCAGACACAGATTCAGAAACCCATCAACATGGATTCCTGGTCTGGCCCCCAGTATAGGCTTAGAAGACTATCTGGAAGGAATGAGGACGGAATTAGCAGATATTCCGATCAAAATGCACAACCCAACATGAGTAAGGTTGAAATCCAGGCTGTAAAGAAATTGAAAAATAACCCTGATATCGTTCTGAAAAAGTTCGATAAAGGGAGAGGAATTTGCATTTTGTCCAAAAAGGATTACGTATCCGAGGGACATAGACAACTTTTGGACAAAAATCATATCTCAAACTAGACTATGACATGACAACTTCTACCACTGATTTGGTTAGTGACCTAATTAACGAGATGTGTCAATCAAAAGAGATCGACAAGGCATTAGCAGATTACTTAGATCCAGTAGACAGTGCACAAACAAAAACACCAGTGTTTTCATGTTACCAAAAGTACATAAAACACCAAAAAGCGGCACTTTTATAGGCCGCCCAGTGACGTCACACTGCGGATCACCACTCAACAGAATCTCAGAATTTCTTGACCATTACCTCTTACCGGAAGTCCAGAAAGCACCCACGTATCTTAAAGATACAGCGGACACCATTCGTAAAATCGAACAACTGGTCCTTCCGAGCAATATAATTCTTGCGAGCATAGATATAGTTAGCATGTTCACCTCAGTTCCTCAAGAGGAGGCATTAGAGGTAGCCATGGAAGCATTGGAAGGGGTCAATCCGTTATCCTTCGACCCTCCCATGCCTAATTTGCAATATATGAGAAAGCTTTTGACTCTCGTTCTTTTCAGGAACGCCTTCGAATTTAATGGTCACCATTTTCTTCAAATCTCAGGAACCCCTATGGGCCTAAGATCCAGCGTATCTCTCAGCTGCCTAGTCGCAAATAGGTTGGTCCAGAAAATATTACATATGGACGAACACATCATATCTTTCCATGTCTACATGGATGACTCTCTAATGATGTGGTCAGGATCAGTGGAACAACTTGAGATTTTTGTGTCCAAAATAAACGATCTCCACCCATCTCTCAAGTTCACACACGTAGCATCAGAAAACGAAATCCAATTCCTGGATCTCACCATCTACAAAGGAGATCGTTTTCAATCGTCAAATATCCTCGACATAAAATGCTTCACTAAACCCACAGAGACGTGGGGTTACCTGGACAGAAGCTCATGTCACAATCCCTCAGTTTTCAAAGGGTTCATCAAAGGAGAACTAATAAGACTAGTCAGGAACTCCAGTCACAAAAAGTCTTATGATAACAGGAAAACAATCTTCACAGAAAAACTTCTAAGCAGAGGTTATAACCTCAAAGAAATCAATACAGCTTCGAAAGAAGTGTTCTTTGAAAATAGACAGGCATATTTGACAGAGAAACCGAAAAGATCGAACAAGATCCCTTTGGTCTTCAAGTCACAATTCTTCCCACAGATAAGTGGGAACCACATCAAACATGCCATACTGAAGCATTGGGACATCGTTAAAGATAATCCAACTTTGAAAAGGATCTTTCCGAAGGTCCCAATTATAGCATTCAGCAGAGCTCAAAACTTGAGCGACACACTTGTCAGAGCCAGATTGAACTCTCCAAAGAATCTAGTCACAGACGAAAGCATTCTTTTCGAAGAGACACGTCCAGGCTCCCCAACTCTCAACATGCTATATGATCTAGCTTTAGAAAGCAGAGGTTTCAACGATTACTTCTTCACACCTGAAGACAACACCGGAAGGTATCCCGGGGACGTTGTAAAAACGACACACACCTCACACCTTTCACATTTTATATAAACAAAAACCACAACAGCTCTTTTCAGAGCTAACAAATCTTTCCATAAAGGCAAAGATTTACACAAAAGTTAAACTCCAAGCAGTTTAACTTTTAATCAGGACTCGTTCTCGGTCCTGCAAATCACAAACCAGTCTCCTACATTTCTGGTTCTCTTGCTCTCACAAAGCCACACCATCATACCCGGTGAAACGCGTCTTTTAAGAGCATATAATAACATAGGTCCGGGTTTACCACGACCAACATGACCAAGTAGCAGGGTAACTGATGAAGGATTTCATTCCAGAAACGCGTCTGATATTTTCAATTCTCTTTCTAATAACCTTTTATAAGAGAATATCTAACAAAAAATTAAAACGATGAAAATAGAATAAAGGGATTTAAATCTCCCGGATACGCGTCTTACTAACTGCTTGCACTTTCTCGCATCGACATTTCTCGATAATTTCAAGAAATGTTTATGTTAGTATATTTCCTAGCGTATAGCCAGGAGTCTACAAATTAATGCTACTTTTCCAAATAAGGAAAATTACACATAAAGCATAAAAAATAAAGAAAGTCATCTTTATCATGACAAGTTAATCTCGTTTCAAATATATATGAAGCAAGATGGTACCTGTTAAGCTCAACGCCTAACATGTTTAAGAAACGCACGTATACATTGTACAGGCCTAAAGCTATTCCATAACCAAAACAAATAGCAACAGACCGATTACCTGTATCATTTTTTAGGCTTATATCCAAAGCCATTTTTTATTTTTGTCGATATCTCCATTCTAACTATCTTCCTCAGATAGCGAGCCTCCAAGGAGATGTTTAAGATACGTTATCTAAAAACGCAAAGGAAGAATATTGAATTATATCACTAAGTGAACCACTTCACGAGGTTATCAGTTCTTCCTCACGACTCCTGGTGCGGGAATTTATCCTTTGAGGTAATATTTTCCACACAGAAATTATTTTTCATCGTTTTATTCCTCTGTAAAATCGCCCTTTACAGAACGGGCCAAATATTATTTTATATTTGCCTACCAAAGGGATGCAATCGCATCCCTCCCAAAACTAATATTGAAAGTTTCTCGCAAAGTCACTCACTACTGATGGAAAAGTTTTAAACTATTCTCTCCCATCGCCACGCGAGGATGTCTCTTATCCACTTAGGCCCGAAACGGGCCCAGACGACACACATTCACTTACCACACACTCACACACACATAATTATACAAACCCCCCCACTCGAGTTCTACTTCTACTTCAGAAGTACCACTTACACCCAAAGACCACTTTATCGGTCTTATTTCTTGAAATTGAAGAAATCCGATTTCTTTTTCAATCACGTTATCTTTAACAGATAGCACAAGATCTATAAAGCTGACTAGAAATCGTGTCTACACAAGGCTGGGATTTCACAAACCACAGTACAGCGCCGCCTCATAGCGGGGTCGTCGGCCTTTCCGCCTTCGATGTCATCGTGCGGTCAAGATTGATGGCGCGAAATGTGAGATCTGAAGCTATGTATTTTCACTATACGGTGCTTTCTTTTCGGACGTAAAAGGAACCGCCTCTCATATAAAGAAAAGCATAAAGAAATTTTATAACGCACCTTTGAGGAAAGGCTGACACCATGCTAAACCTCTCTAAAAAGAAATTTTCCCGCATTTTCTACCTTTTTCCATAAAGCTACTACATGGGGAATATCGGGACAAATTCACTATAAATCCAGTTTGAAAATAGGTTTTAGAAAGACCAATCTTTCCACTCTGGACAAGGTTCTACCTAAAGAATCGCTCACATCCGAATCTCAGTTTAATGAAGAAAATGCTATAATCTCCCACAAAGAAGCCTCAAGAATGGATCTTTTTACCTAAAAGGTATAAAATACCACCAGACACCCGTCTTGGGTTGTTTCGCAACAGGTTCGGTTCTATCCCAGTCTTTTCTTTTCAAAAATCAGTACCACTCACACATAAAGACCATTTTATCGGTCTGAATTCATGAAATTGAAGAAATCCGATTTCTATTCTTTCCTTTTTTAATCACGTTATCTTTAACAGATAGCACAAGAAACTATAAAGCAGACTAGAAATCGTACCTACACATGGCCGGGCTTGCATATACCTTAGTACAGCACCGCTTCATAGCGGGGTCGACGCCCTTTCCGCCTACGATGTCATCGCACGGTCAAGATTGTTGGCGCGAAATATAAGATCTGAAGCTTCATATATTTTACTACACGGTGCTTTCTTTCCGGACGTAAAAGCAAGCGTCTCCCATATAAAGAAAAGCATAAAGAAAATTATCACGCTCCTTTGAGGACACGCTGCCACCATGCTAAACCTCTCTACAAAGGAATTTTCCCGCCTATACTACCTTTTTCCATACACCTACTACATGGTGAAATATCGAACAAATTCACTATAAATCCTGTTTGAAAATAGGTTTTGAAAGACCAAATTTTCCCACTTAGGACAAGATTCTGCGTCAAGAATCGCTCACATCTGAATCTCAGTTTAATGAAGAAAATGCTATAATCTCTCACGAAGAAGCCACAAGAATATATCTTTTTATCCCACCCCCGAAGAGGGAGGGAAGCCTATAAGGTATAAAATACCACCAGACACCTGTCTTGGGTTGTTTCTTAACAGGTTCGGTTCTATCCCCGTCTTTTCTTTTCAAGAATTACTAACTGCTTGCACTTTCTCGCATCGACATTTCTCGATAATTTCAAGAAATGTTTATGTTAGTATATTTCCTAGCGTATAGCCAGGAGTCTACAAATTAATGCTACTTTTCCAAATAAGGAAAATTACACATAAAGCATAAAAAATAAAGAAAGTCATCTTTATCATGACAAGTTAATCTCGTTTCAAATATATATGAAGCAAGATGGTACCTGTTAAGCTCAACGCCTAACATGTTTAAGAAACGCACGTATACATTGTACAGGCCTAAAGCTATTCCATAACCAAAACAAATAGCAACAGACCGATTACCTGTATCATTTTTTAGGCTTATATCCAAAGCCATTTTTATTTTTGTCGATATCTCCATTCTAACTATCTTCCTCAGATAGCGAGCCTCCAAGGAGATGTTTAAGATACGTTATCTAAAAAACGCAAAGGAAGAATATTGAATTATATCACTAAGTGAACCACTTCACGAGGTTATCAGTTCTTCCTCACGACTCCTGGTGCGGGAATTTACCCTTTGAGGTAATATTTTCCACACAGAAATTATTTTTCATCGTTTTATTCCTCTGTAAAATCGCCCTTTACAGAACGGGCCAAATATTATTTTATATTTGCCTACCAAAGGGATGCAATCGCATCCCGCCCAAAACTAATATTGAAAGTTTCTCGCAAAGTCACTCACTACTGATGGAAAAGTTTTTAAACTATTCTCTCCCATCGCCACGCGAGGGATGTCTCTTATCCACTTAGGCCCGAAACGGGCCCAGACGTGACACACATTCACTTACCACACACTCACACACACATAATTATACAAACCCCCCCACTCGAGTTCTACTTCTACTTCAGAAGTACCACTTACACCCAAAGACCACTTTATCGGTCTTATTTCTTGAAATTGAAGAAATCCGATTTCTTTTTCAATCACGTTATCTTTAACAGATAGCACAAGATCTATAAAGCTGACTAGAAATCGTGTCTACACAAGGCTGGGATTTCACAAACCACAGTACAGCGCCGCCTCATAGCGGGGGTCGTCGGCCTTTCCGCCTTCGATGTCATCGTGCGGTCAAGATTGATGGCGCGAAATGTGAGATCTGAAGCTATGTATTTTCACTATACGGTGCTTTCTTTTCGGACGTAAAAGGAACCGCCTCTCATATAAAGAAAAGCATAAAGAAATTTTATAACGCACCTTTGAGGAAAGGCTGACACCATGCTAAACCTCTCTAAAAGAAATTTTCCCGCATTTTCTACCTTTTTCCATAAAGCTACTACATGGGGAATATCGGGACAAATTCACTATAAATCCAGTTTGAAAATAGGTTTTAGAAAGACCAATCTTTCCACTCTGGACAAGGTTCTACCTAAAGAATCGCTCACATCCGAATCTCAGTTTAATGAAGAAAATGCTATAATCTCCCACAAAGAAGCCACAAGAATGGATCTTTTTACCTAAAAGGTATAAAAATACCACCAGACACCCGTCTTGGGTTGTTTCAACAGGTTCGGTTCTATCCCAGTCTTTTCTTTTCAAAAATCAGTACCACTCACACATAAAGACCATTTTATCGGTCTTAATTCATGAAATTGAAGAAATCCGATTTCTATTCTTTCCTTTTTTAATCACGTTATCTTTAACAGATAGCACAAGAAACTATAAAGCAGACTAGAAATCGTACCTACACATGGCCGGGCTTGCATATACCTTAGTACAGCACCGCTTCATAGCGGGGTCGACGCCCTTTCCGCCTACGATGTCATCGCACGGTCAAGATTGTTGGCGCGAAATATAAGATCTGAAGCTTCATATATTTTTACTACACGGTGCTTTCTTTCCGGACGTAAAAGCAAGCGTCTCCCATATAAAGAAAAGCATAAAGAAAATTATAACGCTCCTTTGAGGACAAGCTGGCACCATGCTAAACCTCTCTAAAAAGGAATTTTCCCGCCTATACTACCTTTTTCCATACACCTACTACATGGTGAAATATCGAACAAATTCACTATAAATCCTGTTTGAAAATAGGTTTTTGTAATACCAAATTTTCCCACTTAGGACAAGATTCTGCGTCAAGAATCGCTCACATCTGAATCTCAGTTTAATGAAGAAAATGCTATAATCTCTCACGAAGAAGCCACAAGAATATATCTTTTATCCCACCCCGAAGAGGGAGGGAAGCCTATAAGGTATAAAAATACCACCAGACACCTGTCTTGGGTTGTTTCTTAACAGGTTCGGTTCTATCCCCGTCTTTTCTTTTCAAAAATTTTAGGCTTGTTTTTGCGCGCTCCTAGCACAGTAAAAATGGGCCAAAATTATGACCAGCAGGAACATTTTCATCTAGAGCTGCCCACCTGATACGCCACAAGATCGGCAACAAATTCAGTGCAATATAATCTATGCCTAAACTATCGTGAAATTAGCGGGAAAAAAACACGAATTTCCTCAACATATTCAAGGAAAAATCTTTTAACAATTTATTTATTTATAGAGGGGAATCCAGATCAGTGAACAAACCACTGCTTAATTATGATAATTAGTTTTAAAAAAATGAAATTTTCGCTCGCTTCGCGCGCAATTTGTTCAAGACGATTGTAGGAGCAAATCAGCTGACCAACTTTTCCAGGGGAAGGCTTAAGGCTTAGGCGCATTAATCATAATAATTATGTTTAAGTATTTGTTTAACAGTAATTGTAAGGGCGTAACCAGACGGTGCGCGTTAAACACTTATCTAAAATCAATATTTACTTGTAACGATTTTTAAACTCTTCTTGTTGTTTGCATAGTTCAGGTATAAGAGCTAAATACTAAACACTTTCATCATGTTCAACGCTAAATTTAACACATACCATAGGCCCTGTAGATTCGGGAACTTAACCTAATCATCTTAATATCGGCAATAAATTTAAAACTTGAAAATTCAAAAGCCATGAAGTGTCTTCTTCAAAAAATCATCAAAATTCGTTCACCTACCATTCTAAATAACTCCAGCTCCATCCCACCAATTTCTTTTCTGACTAACATTGTCAATTGAATGGATTTGCATTTTATATGAAAACCTACCCTTTTAAATTTCTCCAACCAAAACATTTTATAAAACATAATACCCATAATTTAGTGAGCCAGGTGTGTACTTTCATCGAACTGTAGCTACTAAATATAGGCTTAAAAATAACGACAAAAGTGGAGTCATATGTACTTTCAAAGTCTATAATATGGATAATAAGATTTGGCAGAAAAAAGTTACATCACAAATTAATGAGAATGAGAATGATGGACTAACGAGATGTTTAATTAACATGTTTATTATTAATTTTACAATAGTTATTGTGTGAATACTTCCTCCAGAATGGTGTTGTTTACGTTCATCCGACTCGGCTCCAGGTGTGGTCCAGGTGTGGCAATAAAGGAGAATAAGGACTCTGTAGATCCTCATTTTGAATGACCTTGAGATGTTTTGGTTCAACCAGAAGGGTTGATTTTCATCCCCATGTACTGTGGGATTTTGCCAATTCATCGGTAGAAATTTGGAGCTTTTCAAATACACACCGTCATCGTCCCTATATCTTCGTGTCAAAAATTGCCGTGATCGTACGATGAATCCTCACGTTTTTCAACAGCTACGCATGGTGATTTTGTTCGAGATAGGCTGTGCGACTCAGGCTAAGCATACAATTTGAGATTTTGAGAGCCTGCCACACTGTTTCTATTCTATGTTTTACGATTTTCGCATGATCAGTATATGGCTGGCCGTAACCGCCACAACGTGGAGCTGCTACGCGTAGCTTACTTTTCGCTTCGCGGAGCTAAATTGGCCAATCATGTTAGATCTTTTCATTACGCGGAGCCAGTGGATGCATCCTCGTTCCAGAGAGAGAAAACTCTTGCCAAAATTAATGTTTACTATGGGGATTTTAAATGAATCGATTGTAAATAAACGACGACCAGTTGTACAGGATCAATACCATTGTTTGATTAGTGTATAGTCAATGTTACCTTGCATGCATGTGTCATGTGTGTGGCGTGTTTGTTTGTTTGTTTGTTTGTTTGTCTACTGTGTCAGGCCAGGATCACTGACACCCACGGTACTGATACTGTCATACTATCACGGTGATCATATTGTTGAATGTTGTTGACTTTAAAATAATCATGATGCAGTCATGTCTACAGTAGAACTCACCACGACCTTTGAAGGACTTAAACCCTATTAAAAGCTATTAAACCAAGATAACACTCAATGAAAACAGCTCAACTATGTTACATCAGATCTTCTCTGGTTAAATACACACTGCACTTGTGTCTGTTTTACCTGTGCAATGAGCAATGAGCTGGTATTATAGTTTCAGTTGGGTGAACGATTATAAAGCGAACGCAAGGTAACAATACTGTGGGCTTTTGTTTACGAAATGAGACAATAGTCTGCTTATTGTTAACCAGCGTTCTTGAAAATGAGAAGCTTAATGACTTAACACGGTATAGAAATAATTTCTTCATATTTTTGGTGTTATCTGTCGTTTACACATATCCTTCCTAAAACACAAAAGTACCAATATTTCCAAACACCTAAATTAGCTAAAAATTTAGGACATGTTACAAAACTATATTTTCTAGAATTTCAGAGAATACTTTAAATATTGGCCGGTTATTTTTTACACAGTGACGTCAACTAGGCAATGGCCTATACTTCTAACATAAGATACACTATTTGTAGAGGTCACGCGTCAATGGTGAGCGCACTGAGTATTGTGTATAGGAAAACGGACAGTAACTACATTATGTATGGCCTACTACTAGTATATAAAGTAAATCCGAACTGGTTTGCAGTTTGCTGAAGGTCGAATTCCGCAGGCCACACCGCGCAAGTTATACAAATTAGCTCCCGGCGATACACTGCAGATCGCAGAACTGTGTGCATGGTTTACCACCACTCTGCCTAGCTATATAGTTATGTACAATACTGTATGAGTCCCGGTATGAGTTTCTTATGAGTGCATGTCCATCTTAATAATAAGTCGGTTCGTACTTTTCATAAACTACTTTTTGAATCATAACTTTCGTGACCGAGGATATCTTGCAACTACGTGACACTCGTCTGGCAAATTCTTAATGAATAAATTCGCTTCACGTAATGAGTAAGTCGTACTTGATTGGTTAGTTTTACCTCCGAGTAATGAAAAACTCTAACATGATCATGATTGGTCAATTTGGCTCCACGGAGCAAAAAGTCAGCTACGCGTAGCAGCTCCACGTTGTGGCGGTTGCGGCCTACCATATCAGTATCCCATATGATATTTCTATTGCAAGGACATTTTATTTGTTGTCAGATAAATCACAGGTTTTATCTTAAATACACTAACTGGAAATTAAATGCACTAATTAGTGAGGACCGGTATTTTGCTGTGGATATGTTTAACTGCAATTTTGCGGTAAACTTTTGAAATCCTGGGTAAAATTGTGATCATTTCAACTCTTTGAGAAAATAATTATATAAAGGAATGCATGTAAAATCAAGGTGCAATACAATGTACATTATTGACACACTATCACTCTCTTTATCTACGTCAATAATAGAATATCGATTTCAATCGAATTGAATACATTGCTCAGTTTTGAGTTTGTAGTTGACTACTAAGCAACCTAAGCGATCGATTGCTAGCCAATCAGATAGAACTCCTTTTCTTGCGTTCGGTGAAATACCACTCGCCCGTCGCTCACCAACGGAGTATTAAATTTATATTAATCGTATAGGACGTCGACACTGTGTGATATGGAAGGACTATGGGCCAGTTTCAGAGACGTCTCCAATAAGATCACATTAGAGACTGTTGGTGTTAAGAGGGCTCAACAAGGGAAAGGACTACCAGAGGATGTTAGGGAGGCATGTCATCAATATGATATTTCCGTGTCAAGTTTTGATCAATGAAACCCCCAGTACAGTATTTTAAGGAGATAAGTCTAAGTACACTTCTATAGTAGACTTCTCCGTAGTCCACATGCCATTGTGAATACTCTTGCTATATATTACATTTTTATTCTGATTTGGATTTGTTCACAATTGATCGATTTTCCTTCTCAGACACCATACTTCCTCTGTTTGCTTGATACCAAGTGATTTGGGGATCAATAAACTGGAAAAGACTCCAAATAATCAGAAATGTTCAGTGAGCTTTCATTATAATTATGTTAGTCTATCTTTCAGTGGCTATGACGTTGTTTTGGTGCCCATAGTTTTGGTTTTGATGGATATTGCTTCTCAAGACCACCAACTTACTTGCGAAGCAAACGCAATTTTGCCACAGAAGCTTGTTTTGGTGTCCATAGTTTTGTTATTGATGGATATTACTTCTCAAGACCACCAACACCATCTGTCAGCATTAGGCATTTTGAGATATGACGGGTCAAAGTTCATACAGAGGTCAAAATTCAAACTGATCAAATGCTGTTGAAAAGTTCTCCAAATTATTTCTCTTGATATGACGATCCAGACAAAATATACTTTTACTTATCTGTGACATACCCTTCTGGAGTTATAAACAAAAAAGTAAAAGGTCACCATTTGACCTCGCTCGGCCACAGGGGTCAAAACCTGAAAATACTCCAATTTTTATGAAAATATTCTCAATATTTCGACTTCTATAAACAATTAAAAAATAGAATAGTTTGCAATAGCTAGGATGTTTCATTACCATGGTAACATGGTGACATAGGTCAATGTCCATTAAATCATATAGACCTGACCATTTTTGCTATGTTACTATGGTTAACCACGTAAGGAAACATCATACACAATACAAACTATTATTTTTCTGCATGGATTTTCTATGATCAGCAATTTGAGACTATTTTGGTAAAGATCGGAGCATTTTTCAGGTTTTGATTTCATCCCTAAAAGCATACTTTTCTGGATCACCATGACAAGGGGAATAATTGGGAGAACTTTTCAACAGCATTTGAACATGTTGAACAGTTTGAATTTTGACCTCTATATGAACTTTGACCCGCCATATCTCAAAATGCCCAATGCTGACAGAGGTCCATTAAACTTATATTTGATGTTGGTGGTCTTGAGAAGTTATATCCATCAAAAACAAAACTATGGACACCAAAACAAGCTTCTGTGGCTTCTGTGGCGTTTGGCAGCCGGACTAATAGTAACTGCGATCAGAGGTGGTTCAGCAGTAACTGCGCTCTTAGGTATTTCAACAGTAACTGCGATCTTAGGTATTTCAACAGTAACTGCGATCAGAGGTTGTTCTACAGTAACTGTGATCAGAGGTAGTCCAACAGTAACTATGATCAGAGGTTGTTCAACAGTAACTGCGATCAGATGTAGTTTAACAGTAACCGTAACTGTGACCACAGGTAGTTTAACTGTAACTGTAAGCTCAACAATAACTGTGATCAGAAATAGTTCAGTTCAACAGTGACTGTGATCAGAGGTCAGAAGTACCTCAACAGTAACTGCGATCAGGGTAGTTCAACAGTACCTTTGATCAGCGGTATTTCAACTGTAGCTGCGACCAGAGGTAGTTCAATCGTAATTATATAATATCAGAGGTAGTCCAACAGTAACGTGAGATCAGAGGTAGTTCAACACTAACTACGATTAGAGGTAGTTCAACAGCAACTGATATCAGATGTAGTTCAATAGTAACTACGATCAGAGGTTAGTTCGGCAGTAACTGCGATCATATGTCTTTTAACAGTAACTGCGATCAGAGGTAATAATAATAATAATGGAGCGTGTTTATACCGTGTAAAAACCATCAAAAAGATCTCAGGGCGTGAAAAACAAAAATGCAAAGGACACACAGTGAAACAAAAAAACCTTAAGATTCAGGGAAAGCAAGTTGGGAAAGAATGAGTTTTAAGACATTTGAATTGACCGAGAGAAGTGATATTGCGGATGGCATTGGGAAGGGAATTCCAAGCTACAGGGGCAGCATAACGAAAGGAAGGCTGACCGACAGATGATGAATTAACACGCGGGATCCTGAGAAGTTTTTCAGATGATGAACGGAGGGAGCGCTGAGGAACATACGTAAAGAGAACCGAGGAGGGGTAAGAGGGAAGGGTACTCTCAAAGTGCCGGTAAGCAAAAACACATAATTTAAACTGAATCCGGAATTTTATGGGTAGCCAATGAAACTCATTCATTCATTCATTCATTCATTCATTCATTCATTCATTCATGCATTCATTCATTCATATTTTATTTTGCCAATCACCAATCAATAATACAATGTACTCATAACGTATGGGGGTGATATGATATGATCATATTTACGTTTTTTAACTATGGGCCGGGATGCAGAGTTTTGGATCCTCAAAAAGTAACTGTGATCAGAGGTAGTTCAACATTAACTGCGATCAGAGGTAGTTCAACAGTAACTGTGATCAGAGGTAGTCCAACAGTAACGTGAGATCAGAGGTAGTTCAACAGTAACTGCGAGCAGAGGTATTTCAACAGTAATTCAGTGTGATCAGAGGTAGTTTAATAACAGTAGTTTGCGTTTGACAGCCGGACTATTAAATTACTATTAAGAGGTAGTTCAGTAGTAACTGCGATCATAGGTATTTTAACAGTAACTGTGATCCGAGGTAGTCCAACAGTACTGTGATCAGCGGTAGTTCAACAGTAATTGCGATCAGAGGTAGTTCTACAGTAACTGCGATCAGAGGTTGCTCAATAGTGGCTAATATCTGAGGTAGTTTAGCACTCCATCAGTAACTGTGATCAGAGGTAGCCCAACAGTAACGTGGGACATTAACTGCGATCAGAGGTAGTTCAACAGTAACGTGAGATCAGAGGTAGTTAAACAGTAACTGCGATCAGAGGTAGTTCAACAGTAATTGTGATCAGAGGTAGTTTGCGTTTGGCAGCCGGACTATTAAATTGTAACTGCGATCAGAGATAGTTCAGTAGTAGGTATGTTAACAGTAACTATGATCCGAGGTAGTCCAACAGTACTGTGATCAGAGGTAGTTCAACAGTAATTGCGATCAGAGGTAGTTATACAGTAACTGCGATCAGAGGTTGCTCAATAGTTACTAATATCAGAGGTAGTTCAACAGTAACTGTGATCAGAGGTAGTCCAACAGTAACGTGAGATCAGAGGTAGTTCAATAGTTTGCGTTTAACTGCGATCAGAGGTAGTTCAATAGTAATTGTGATCAGAGGTAGTTTACCAATAACTGCGATCAGAGATAGTTCAACAGCAACTGAGATCAGAGGTAGTCCAACAGTAACGTGAGATCAGAGGTAGTTCAATAGTTTGCGTTTAACTGCAGTCAGAGGTAGTTCAGCAGTAACTGCGATCATGGGTGTTTCAACAGTAACTGCGATCACAGGTAGTTCTACAGTAACTGTGATCAGAGGTTGTTCAACAGTGACTAAGATCAGAGATATATAATTCAACAGTTCAGACGTAGTATAACATTAACTGTGATCACAGGCAGTTCAACTGTAACTGTGAGCTCAACAGTAACTGTGATCAGAAGTAGTTTAACAGTACCTGCGATCAGAGATAGTTCAACAGATGTAGTTCAATATATGGGACATGCATTACCATCCATCCAAATGCCAAATAATTTCAGTCACCAGAAAAAGAAATATGGTGAAATTTGACTATCGTATGAACAACAATATTTTATCAAGAACTGATTCTATCAAGGATCTTGGTATTGATATTTCATCTAGTCTTGTATGGAATGACCATGTAAGACGTGTTGTCAACAAGTGAAATAAAAGATTGGGTATGATAAAACGTGCAGTAGGATTTAACGCTCCCGAAAGGGTCACAAGGACACTTTTTACTGCACTGGTCAGGAGTGATGTGGAGTATGCCAGCTCTCTCTTCGATTAATTGAAGGCATCCAGAGGAGAGCAACAAACTATAATCTACATTACCCCGATTTAGACTATCGTGAGAGGTTAACTAAATTAAACCTCCTTCCTTTGTCTTTTAGATGTGAAATCCTTGATCTCACATTCTTTGTTAGATGTAAAATGGAACTTTATGACCTTAATCTTAAGCATTTTGTTGTTTTTAACTCCACCCTCAAGGACCGTCCCACCACCAGATCATCTGCTGACCCCCCATTGTTGATTCCCAAACGAAGCAAAACCGAATCTCACAGGGCATCGTTTCTCAACCGTATTGTTCCCATGTGGAATCAACTTCCTCTCAAAATTAGATCCACTGTCAACGTCATGTCCTCTTTTAAGAGCCAGCTCTCGGAGTGGTACAAGAACAAACTAGGGGAGAGTTTTGATCCATACAACACATGTTCTTAGGTAACATGTTGCCAGTGTTCTGGTTTTAGGCTTGTGTAATTTTTTTTCAAATTTTTTGGGAGTGGGGAGGGCGTGTCCTCATTGTTTTGATCTTTGCACCTGTTAGTCCTTGCCTTTCTAAATTTGTATCTATACTTCCTTTTTTTGTATGTACTTTTGAATATCTATACTTCCTTTTTTTTGTATGTACTTTTGAATATTCATGTGCAATATATTCTGATGTTATATTGTAATTACTGTACGTATATATCAGTGATAAAGTGTAATAAATAAATAAATAAATAAATAAATATAAAAATAAATAAATAAATAAATAAATAAATAAATAAATAAATAAATAAATAAATAAATAAATAAATAAATAAATAAATAAATAAATAAATAAATAAATAAATAAATAATCTGGCTGCCACTGTTAATAAAGAGCAATTAGCAATTTGTTATCATCGATTGACTTGTTTATGTTCTCGTGCTTAAGTTGTGATCATCATGAACAATCTACTACGATATTCTAAATAGACTTGACCCAATTACCTGGAATAAAATCAACAATTTTGGTATCTGTTCATCCAAAACACAGCGTGGATGCCGGGCTGGAAAGAATAAACAGCGTAATATCAAAACTGTCACTGATATCTTTGATCGTTCTGGTATAAAATTTGAACGCGGTGTTAATCATTCTAACCCCTCACCGATTCAGATTAACCACAATCAAGGCGATAATCTCATTCACATAGTGTGTAACTCTGTAGATTCTAGTCATGATAAAGGCCTACCTCGGACCAAATTCGCGTCTTGGAATGCGTGGTCTATTAATAAGAAAACTACGTCTCTTTTGACCTTGTCGTCGACAAAGATCTCGATGTTCTGGCTCTCCAAGAGACATGGCTCACTGGAACACCTCGAGATGACTGCACGCTTGCTGACATCAAAACTTCACTCCCGAACTTTGCTATCTTCAATACCCCTAGAGGAACGCGAGGCGGGGGCGTGAGTCTATTGCTGAAGAGTGGATTTACTGCACGTTTCAACACATCCACCAGCATTGATTCATTTGAACACACTGACTACTCAATTTCCAGGAACACGTCCTCACTAAGAATCATCAATGTGTATCGCAAACAGGAGATTGCTTCCAAAACGTTCCTCACCGAATTCTCCTCGCTACTTGAATGTGTTTTATCCTTGCCTGAAGAGGTTGTCATCTCAGGTGATTTTAACTACCACGTGGACGTTGTTGACGATAGAGACGCGTGTGCCTTCAAAGATCTTATTGATGAAGCTGGACTCCAACAACATGTCTCCGTCCCAACACACCGCTCAGGACATACTCTCGACCTCATTCTTTCACTTAAAGACTCTAGTTTGATTAGTGATGTTGGTACTGTGCAAAGTTTGCCTTCTGATCACTATGCTGTGTTATGCACACTCAACTTTGCTCGTCCTGCGGCTGTGAAACAAAGACTTCGCTATAGGAAAATACGCGTTATGTTTTCAAATGTTAACGAACTTGCAAACCAGTACAACTCTATCCTTCGCGAGCTTCTTGACGCTCATGCTCCAGTCACTGAAAGATCTGTTAATGTTAGACCAATGTGCCCATGGTACTCTGACAGTCTTCGTAGTGCAAAGAGGCACAAACGCCGTCTGGAGAGAAAGTTTCGGAAATCAAAACTTGAAGTAGACAGGCAAATCTACGTCGACGCCTGCAGGTCTTATAGATATGCGTTGAACGAAGCAAAGCGTACTTACCATCCCAGCAAACACAAAAACGTTTAAAAACGTTTTAAATAAGTTATATTTTGGCTTTTGGTTTAGGTAAAACGTTTTAATAACATTAAAATGTCGGGTTATATAAAGGTCATGATAACGTTTTAAAACGTTTTGTATGAAAACACACTACAATATTTTTAAATGTTTTCATAAAATGTTATTGTAAACTATTTTGGCAAACATTTTTGCCAAATATTGTGTCAATACTTAAATAACATTATGTTAAAATATTTGAAGCCAGCAAACACAGAAATGTTCTAAAAATATTTTTGTCAAAACCTTTTAATAACATTTAAATGTCGGGTTATATAAAGGTCATGACAACGTTTTTAAAACGTTATTGAAAATATTTTGGGCAAACATTTTTCGCAAAATATTTTTTCAACCCCAAAATAACATTCTGTTTAAAATGTTTTGTATCAAGTTTTCAAGAATGTTTTTGGAATGTTATTAAAACGTTTTATACCCTTTATATAACCCGACATTTAAACGTTTTCTGTAAAACATTTTTGTTTGCTGAGCAGTAGATTATCAAAAAATGTTTTTTAAAAACGTTTTCTGACAACCTTTTATAACCTTTTGCGAATGATGTCGAAAACGTTTTGTGTTTGCTGGGATAATGACAGAATAACTGGAAGCAACTGCAAAAAGCTGTTTAGAATTGTCGACTCGCTCACCAACCCGAACAAGGATCGCGTTCTTCCAACGTCCAAATCTCCTGCTCACCTCGCAACTGAGTTCGCTGACTACTTTGACAGCAAGATTCAGAAAATCCGTGAAAACCTGAACTCGAGTTGCCACACCGAGCTTTCTGTTACTCTCGTCGATGATTGTTCCAGTTGTTTTGACGAGTTTAAAGAAATGACAGAGGATAAAGTTCGTGAGCTGATCATGCAATCTCCAGTGAAAAGTTGTTCTTCTGACCCTATACCTACTCCTCTCCTGAAGAAATGTGTGGACTCTCTTGTCCCTGTCATTACGAGGATTATAAATCTGTCCTCACCTCTGGAGACTTACCACAGTGTTTCAAAGTTGCTAAAGTGACACCTCTAATCAAGAAAAAGTCGCTGGATAAAGACATTTACAAGAACTACAGGCCGGTCTCGCTACTCTGCTTTCTTTCCAAACTTTTGGAAAGATGTGTCATGGCTCAGTTACAGGATTATTCGACCACCCACAAACTGTACACATGCACACAATCAGCTTATCGTCCTAGCCATTCCACCGAGACAGCGCTTTTGATGGTTCAGAATGATGTGCTTCAGTCAGTTGACGGCCATCGGGAGGCAGTGCTCGTCCTTTTGGACTTGAGCGCTGCCTTCGATATTATCGACCACCAAGTCCTTCTTCAGAGACTCCAACTTCGCTATGGCATATCTGGCACTGCTGTAAAGTGGTTCTCCTCTTACCTCAAGGATCGCTCACAAACTGTTAACATTGACAACTGCGAATCCAAGCACCATAAGATTATCTGCGGTGTGCCTCAGGGATCGGTGTGTGGTGCTCCGCTATTTACTCTCTATACTGCACCAATCAGTGATATCATCTCTCGCCACAAGTTGCAGCACATCGAGTACGCGGACGACACTCAAGTTTATGCATGTTTTGAACGGCATGAGAGAGACTATGTTATCCATCGTCTGGAAGCATGCTTTAGTGACATCAAAGCATGGGCAGTGAAAAACAGACTCCAGCTTAATGACGACAAGACGGAGATATTGCATTTTAGTTCGCGTTTTATTGACTCCGAACCACTTCCGCCGGTTAAGATTGGTGATGCGTACATCAGTTCAAGCCCGGAGGCTCGCAATCTAGGAGTCACATTTGATAGCCATCTTAGACTTAAGACTCATCTTTTAGTCCACGCTTTCATCACCTCCCGTTTGGACTCCTGTAATTCGCTCCTTACAGGCCTGCCTGACATTGATCTGCAGAAACTCCAGAAACTCCAAAATGCCTCGGCCCGTCTCGTCACATGCACTAAACGCAGAGAACACATCACTCCCATCCTTGAGCGCCTCCATTGGCTACCAGTATCACACCGAATCAAATACAAGGTTCTTCTTCTTGTATTCAAAACTCTCAATGACCATGCTCCTGTCTATTTAGATGAGCTGATATGCCGCTATATGCCCATCCGCACCCTCCGGTCTTCCTCACATAACTCTCTCAGGTTCCCACCGCAGTGTCCACGGACACACTATTATGGCCATAGGGCATTCGCTGTTTGTGGGCCAGCACTCTGGAACGCTCTGCCATTAGAGATCAGAAATGCTGCTACAACTGACCAGTTTAAATACCATCTGAAAACATTCCTTTTCAAGGATTACTATGGATGATTACACCATGCTGGTGCATTGTTATGACATTGTGCTATATTTTTACCATATTTGTGTTGATTATGATATTGCTTTTGTTGTTTTTGTATGTATATGATATATGCTATGCTCTTTTGAAACTACTGAATTCATGTGGTATCTGTAATGTATTTTATTGTTTAAATTCGCTTTTTATCATGTTGCCTGTACAGCGCTCAGTGGCTTGCTTGCTTGCAATGGGCGCTTATAAATCCCTCCTTTATTTATTTATTTATTTATTAGCATGGCTCAAATATAAATGGTTAACAGTAGCACTTAACTGCTATGTGTATTAAACTTAGGGGATGTAATTTTCTTTGGAAGGGGGGTCATGAGTATGTCGGTAACCGAATTTTATGATCCCCCTTCAGCCTACACAGACTCGAGAGAAATTATTCAATGCCGGGCCGGGACTAAGGGGGCGGAGCGCGAGCGCGCCAAAACGTTTGAGCTAAGAAAGTGCACGAAGCGCATCAAAATTTTGATCGTAAGCACAAACATTTTGCATCAAATAATAAAAGATTGTGCGCACATTTTGATTGGTAACTTAAAAATGCCCGCGCAGCTCACGGAATTTTTGAGTTACCAACCCATAATAATTCTATCCCCCCCCTATTTTGGGTGTTGAAAATTATACCCCCCCATATTTTTGGTCTAAAAATTCTATGACCCCCAATATATTCATGACCCCCTCCCCCTTCCAAAGAAAATGACAGCCCCCTCCCCAGCAAACACAAAAACGTTTTAAAAACGTTTTAAATAAGTTATAGTTTGGCTTTTGGTGTAGGTAAAAACGTTTTAATAACATTAAAATGTCGGGTTATATAAAGGTCATGATAACGTTTTAAAACGTTTTGCATGAAAACACACTACAACAATATTTTTAAATGTTTTCAAAAAATGTTATTGTAAACTATTTTTGCAAACATTTTTGCCAAATATTGTGTCAATACTTAAATAACATTATGTTAAAATATTTGAACCCAGCAAACACAGAAATGTTCTTAAAATGTTTCTTTCAAAACCTTTTAGTAACATTTAAATGTCGGGTTATATAAAAGGTCGTGAAAACGTTTTTAAAACGTTATTGAAAATATTTTGGGCAAACATTTTTCGCAAAATATTTTTTCAACCCCAAAATAACATTCTGTTTAGAATGTTTTGTATCAAGTTTTCAAGAATGTTTTTGGAATATTATTAAAACGTTTTTATAGTACCTTTTATATAACCCGATATTTAAACGTTTTCTGTAAAACATTCTTGTTTGCTGAGCAGTAGATTATCAAAAAAATGTTTTTTTAGGTTATGAAAACGTTTTATACTCTTAATATACCCTTTATATAACCCGACAATTAAGCGTTTTCTGACAACCTTTTATAACCTTTTGCGAATGATGTCGAAAACGTTTTGTGTTTGCTGGGTCAATACTAGACTATAGTCGCATTTATCGTAACATTATTTTTTATAATTATTTCCAGAAAAAAAAAACACTTGTAAAATTTCTGGCGGCCGTGCAACTTTTTAGAGTTACACGCCCTTGTTTCATAGCTTTTCATTGCCTTGGTTTTACAAGTATGATTCTAATTTTCCACGACGACGGACATCACAAGTCCAGCAATGGAATCCTCCTCCAAGCGAGTTCGCGAAACGTATAGAGACTGGAATGGTCTTGATACCCAGCTTCTCAAACATCCCAATGGTGGACTTTTCATTCTTGTCAACGACGACACGAGTGGGGTCCAGCATTAAGACGTTCATGGATAACCATTTGGAGGTAAGCCAGAGGGGGTGATCTGAAATGAAAAAAAAACCGTACAGTGGCTTCTGGCCCAACCTTTAGAGTATCAATTTATCTCTGCTTTTATTACCCCCCCCATTAGTGAAAGCCGGATAGCTTTCGGCTGCACTGACTTTACCAGTCTATAATACCGAATTTATTAATTCGTATTAAATATACTGATGCCAGCACTGGCATCCGCTGCTTGCAGGAAGTCTGGAAAGGTGACCTCTACGTGAGGGTGGTCAAATTCCTGTACCTTTGAATGGGACAGCATTAATAAAAATTGTGGCTAATTTTTAGACCATAAATGTTTGATTGTTCCAAGTTTATGAGTGCATAACAACAGTTTTCGTCGATAGATTTTTATTTGTAGAATAAACTAGCTAGGTAAGTTTTAAGTAATGAAAATTCTGGTTCATCACTTGTCACTTGGTAGTCTTGTAACATGTGAGTGATTAGACATGTTACATGTCTAATGGCGGCGCCCATGACAACTTGATGAATTGTTTAATTCGAATTAATCAATTCGAAATTATATTCTTTACTCCTACATAGCACATTCAAACACAAGAAGATTGAATTAATTAACATCTACACAATATTATGATAGTGTTTCTTTTGTTTGACCCCTATTCATCAGGAGCCTGAAAATAAATTGAAGCAAAAAGCCCGGTTCCGGCACACATCGACATCGCCTGGTAAATAATTACATTGTACAGCAGGCAAACTAAATCAATACCCGGGATCGATACACGTATACCGGTATGTGCTATGCACGATATTCAGACGATAAATCTTTGGATACCGGGGTAGAAAATGATGAATATCTCCCGTAATTTTTGCTTTCTAAAGAAGCCAATTTTAAGGTTGCACTTGAATATATGTGTTGAAAGAACATGATAGTCGTTAACGAGCGTATTTACAACCAACCGTGCGTTTTGAAATCAAAAATTGACAAAATTCAGATTTTATATGTGCAGAACAGAAACAAATGACAGCTGCCCTCATTCGTAAACAATCGGGGTAACGAAACATTTCACGTTACAAACGCAATGTGGACCACTAGTGGAGGCAGTCTAATGCAGATGATTTCCCAGGCTCGCTGAGATCTACAGAGGTCAGTCACCGGGCTATTGTCAATAGCCTTAGTCGGATGTCCCTCGGTCCATTATGTGTCTCAAAACTATTAAACAGGTCAGAACAAAATGCGTGGCTATTGAAGAACAGGTGGATTCGATCTACCATCATGGCGATTTCTGCCATGAAGATATCGGGGCGATGACACTGTGCGGCACTCCGTGTATCCGAGGGTACTCATGCTCGGCAAAATTTGATAATGCCCCTTGTTGTTGCAGATTTGTAAGTAATTATTTACCGCCACGCCCCCTTTAAAGTTCTCATCGCATTGAATGATGGGATTGTTATATGGTGGCCCGCTAGAGAAGTTACGATGCGTTATCGTCTTTTACCGTACTTCGATTTTCTACTTTGATTCATTAAGACAAAGCAAGAGAAGATCAATATGAATATGGTAATCCTGTTATGTATCAAATGTTGAACTATTAACTTTAATATCTCTTTATAGAAGGACGTGTTTATTCATCGTTATCGTAGATGTTTACCAGGGATCTTCACAACGCAAAAGAGGTATACGATAGTCAAAGTGAAATTATTCAACGTAAATTCTAGACGAGTTAAAAGCACTTTAGAAGCATAAATAAGGGGGTTGAGGGTCACACGGATTGTAGAAACAACGATTATAAGGCTCATTGGCATTACACCCCTTTTTCGCTAAAACGCGTAAGCCTATAGGGTATATGCCTAATGCACGGCACCCGTGGTTGCCATAATTGATCTGATGTGATGTGATATAATGTGAGCCAAACGGAAATGAAGAATAATGAAGCTCTTAGCTCTGTGAATGAAACTATACTGATTATGCTATTGTGATACATAAATGTAGAGCACCCTTGTTCCATTTCGTGAACAAGTCAGATATGAAAAATTACCCTTTTTTATATTTCGCGAATCGCGTTTCTTTATCTGAAAATACCCCTAATTTCGCGAAATTTTCGACGAGCATGAGTACCCGCGGATACACGGAGTGCCGGAATTGGGGCAAAAAGAAGCCAACCAATCAAACATCAAAAGCAGATCAACGCAATAATAGCTTCTCTATCTAGGGCATTTTTATTGGCCGATCTCTATCCCTTTGTGGCTCCAAAAGAACGTTATGTGGACTGATGCTTGTTATTTGAAATGAATGTGATGTCATCGCTGGTAGCCGTCTAGCTTACCTGCAAATTTGATATTTAACTATTTGTTGCACGGGAAACATTAAATTCATATAGCTATATATTGTTTAAGTATTTCAATAGTTTTGGTAAACCTGGTAAATGTTATGACATATGAAATGTTTTTGACACAAGTCTCCACCATAGGCTACATATTAATGACAACCAGTGAAAATAGTTCACCTATCATAACATCGCTGCTCTTCTTCATCGGACTCATTAGCTCAGTTGATGGTGTATCGGTCCGGTGATCCGAAGATCCAAGGTTAAAATCCTGGATGGTCAGTGAACTTTTTTTCACTGACTGTCATTAAATTAAGTATGTGGAGATTTGTGTTAAAAACCTTTATCATTATTAAGTCCTCAACATAGTTTAACTTTATTTCTCCGTCTATTGTTTTGCTTTTACAGTCAAAATAATTTAATGCTGCAAATTAATATACTGCTATATAAGAACGTACCATCGGGCATCATAGGTTTTGGTGGATGGACGATCTTCCAACCTGCTTTCTTAAACATATTGATCTGGTTGCATGGACGGATTGGATTAAGGAGCACTATACCGGGACCAATAATATTGAAGGTACTATCGATATGCAGTGGATGAGGATCATCAAATGAGAGAACATGGATGTTGTATTTGTCTCCAAGATGTCGCCGCATCCATTCTATGCCCATGTTATTAGTTACCTATTACACATTGAAAATATAGTAATTTAGTTACTCATCTCTACGTTTTTCCCTTTAAGGATGACTCCGGCAATCACAATATTATGCCTTATAATATGATAGAAAATTAATTATCAAGCACGAATCACGTGGTTTTATTTGAAATAAACTCATATTGACCATAAAAACGAATAAAAACAGTCGTATATCAACACGCGATATTCAAAATTCCCGGGCGACGAAATTGTCCAGTGTAATGACGTTCTAGTAATACAATGAAGGCTGACAACAATTGAGCACAAGTAACCATGACGTCATTTTGGCGCGGGAATTTTGAATATCGCGTGATGAGAGCCGGCTGTTTTTATTCGTTTTTATGGTCAATATGAATTTGGTTTCAAATAAAACCGCGTGATTCGTGCTTGATAATTGTTTTTCTAACATAAGGCATAATAATGTTGTGATTGCCGAAGTCATCCTTTAAGCCAGGCGCAGCGATTTTGCGGTAGTATTGCAGCTATTTTGCGGTAGTATTGCCGCAGCGACTAAATATATTGTTGACTTCATTACGCGCACCATTTTGTCTAGCTCGTTTGACTGGGTGCGATACCCAGGCGAACAAGCACAACGAGACAACTGACTTTGGTGCGGGTAGTGAAGTCGACACTGCATATCAACCACCGAGTACCAATAATAATATTCGGATATCAACAATTTTGGCAAGGACGCAAACACGGACGCACCAAGCAGACATGTTCGCATCTACGCTGCACACAATCACGCAAACGAACGGGTCTTCCTTTCCAGCGGCAGGAAAGTATGAAACCAGGTCTACATGGTCTAAGTGATATGTCTATGCTGCATCAGACCTTGCGTTTTCGGTTATCCTAGTTGCCCACGTCCAACTTTGTTTTGTCAGCACAGATATTGACTGTTATCATACTGACATTTCTTTTAACGGAATACTACTCTTCGTAGCAGTATAGACACCCATATGATAAAGGACGCGAAGGTGGGGTGTTCCTCATTAGGTTCTCAGGAGCGATTTCCGGAGCGACCTTCTGTTATTTCTGCTGAAACGATAAGTCGGGGTCTTTTTTCGCTTTATGCGTCTTCTGCAACTGAAGATGTTGCGGAATTTCTAGCTAGTGAGAAATAAACCGCTGCGTCTGTCGCAGTGGGAATATTCCCGCAAGACGTCGGACTATATATCGGAGAACATGGAGAACGGAAAACAGTGTTTGTCGCAGCAAAATTGCGGATTACATCAATCTTTTCAGCGGAAAATCGTTGCAGATAGGCTCTAGTGCTTTGGAGCCACTTTCAAAGTATAAACAGCTTACTGTTTATTATAAACAAAAATTTACAAACCTGACTTCTCTGCACAAATATGTCCTTTCCAGCTCGTATGAAATCAGCAGCATCGAAGCAAGGCTCAAATTCTGTTGTGACAAAACGACCCTGTGTGGCAAGCTTTTGGCGCTCTTCAACACTGTATTTCATGTATTCCTTTGCAAACAATAAACAAATAATAAAAATGTATAAGTTGATGCATTTATAAGACATAGATAAACATAAAGTAATATAAGTAAATTTAAGGTTTGTACTCTATAATGTTATCAATTTAAGGCTTTTGCTTTGTGTACCTTAAGATGTCTTTATTTTTACTTTGTAAGCGCTACGAGCTTGTCATAAGGAACAGCGCACCAAACGTTTTCTGTTATGTTATGTTATGTTATGTTATGTTATAGTTGACTAAATTATAATTCTATTCAACTGGACTTACTGTTATGTTATGTTATGTTATGTTATGTTATGTTATGTTATGTTATGTTATGTTATGTTATGTTATATGTTATGTTATGTTAACGATTGAGATCAGAAGTCATAGCAGCTATAACAAAGTGAACCTCACCGCGACAGAAACATAATTTTCAATGATTTATGCCAGGAAGATGCGTGCAGATTTATATAATCAGTCAAAAAACAACAACCCAGCATTACAAAAAATGTGCTTGTACTTGTTTATACAATATTACCGAAGAACATTATTTAATTTGTTATTTTTACTAGCCGATTTCCCGTCCTTCACCGGCTCGTAAAAATAGTATTAATACTTCGACTTTGTACAAACATGACAAAAGGCTATTGCGTTTTCAAATTGTTGTTATCATTTTGTCCACTTCACTGACAACGTTGACGGTCTAGTGCTATGATTGAGCGTCAAATGACATGAACGGGGCAAGGATTGGTATTCCGCTGGTCATTTTGGCCATACATACGTCATAGTTGCCCCCTTGCCAAAGATGTTTTACTTTAGTAAAACCTAGATACGCTGATGTCTATACTGATGCACGGCAGTGAACGTAACCGTTCCGGCTGAAATCCAGAAATGACGTCATTTGTTCTGGTGCTGCCACTTCCGGGTAACGCGGGAGAAGAACATATGCCTTTTGCAAACAAAATGGCCGACTCGTCCCGGCCCCTTTCCAGCGAAAATACAGCTTATTTAGCCAATGTGAACATGGGGTCATCGGTTATAATATTTTCCTATCATATTGGACTAACACGTCAGCTACATGGTATTTCACGATATAACAGTAATAAAAAGAAAACTGCAAACGTTCGTTCGTCGCCCGGTTCGTCGGATGTTTGACGAAGTGACCAGCTCTAATGACGTCATGATGTAAACAACGTCCGGGTCGTTAATAATTAATTAGGTAAACCCAAATATGGAAACCTCCAAACATGTCAAACCTATGAAAATTAGGTGTGATCGACGAATCAAAATACGATCAGCCCACCTCCAAACTTATGCAAATGAGTTCAGGCGGTTACGTGAACATGTACAGTAGTTCGGCTCTTGTGTATACCGACCTCTGTGCCCCTTGCCTAACGCCACCCACCCCTATTGGCTGCTTCAACTGCTTCAAATCTCTTGTTGTCTATAGGCCTACATGTGTACGCACCTTATACCATCATGGAAAGCGCAGCTATTCATGGGCTGTGCTGATGCAGAAAACGACATTAGGCTTTCAAGAACATCGCCTACCTTGGGGCCTACAATAGATGGTCTGATGATAAAAACTGAGTGTTCATTTGCAGCCTGGATATGGACCACAGACAATTAGGTGGTGTTGGTCTACTGATGTCTAAGCATGTACAAAATTAATGTATGCAACGTCACAATTTCTAGCAGGAATATCACTGCTACTTTTCACTTTTGCTACCTCCTGCCACAGGATTAGCTTATATTAATATTAAACGAACGGATCATGTCTCAAACCATAGACCCTGCTTCTTTTTTCAGGGTCTGTGTTCAAACACTATCAAATGAAATGCCCAACACTGAGCTTCAGGCCCTTAACAACTAAACTGCGCAAGGATTCGCCAGCTGAGATTAATCAGCGTGTCAGATAGGGCCTGTCATGGTCCCCTTGGTCATGTTGGTACCTAGCAAGTCTTAACACAGTGAGTTCCATTGCCATGATATATAGTGGGTCTTAACATTCCCCCTATCGTCGGAAATTGGGCGGCTACCTAATTCCCGGGTACTATAATCAACATTTAGGGTGGCATTGTTTTGCTAGCTTTACAAAGACATGGGCGCATAGGATGGTCGGACAATTAGTTGGAGGCGTTTGGCAGTTCGTTTGAGCGTTTTACGGACAGGAAAATAATCCAGAGGGTAGCATCTACCCCGGGCATTTACCCCTCCCCTTTCGTTAGATGATGGTTAAAATGCGTTTGGTATCCTTTGGTATCCCTTTAAACCATTATCACCAACCACAATCCGGTTTTGTTTTGTCCAACCCAACCAAAATGTTTTGTGCTTCAATTTTGAAGTGATTTTTGTTGCCCGGATATATTATTTTTCCCCTCCCCTTATATTCACAAAGAAATCGGCTTTTCGTTTGACAATAATAGCCTAAGAAATATATGTCACTGTACAGCTTTTTATCAGATAAAAAAGTTCTGAAAGTCATTATGTACTTCGACGTACTCCGGCGTCTTTCCGCTCAAGTTATTAGCTTTGTTTTGGGCTCAAAAAGTGGGGCGGCCATGGCATTCCCGGCCACTCCGCTTGCTACGGCCCTGGTTTTGCCATTGCAGCCAACACACGCAGCGGCTAATATTCCGCAGCGGCTTTCGTAGCGGTTAAAATCTTCTGCAACATCTTCCGCTACAGATGACGTCGATAAGGCGAACAAAGCCCCAAAGCTGATCAGTTCATCGGAAAGAACAAAATTTCACAGAAAAAAAAGCCCAAAACAAAGCTGATAACTTGAGCGGAAAGAACCGAAGGTTGACGGAAAATCGTCCGCAAGATGTCGGACTATCCGATCTTCAAGACAGACCTTATAATCAAGAAGCATGGGGAATCTCGTGAGCTTTATTTGATTAAGGTTCAAAATTTGCTCGGACAACATCATATCATTGGAAAACTAATATTATAAGGACAATGAAAATTATTGCGTTTTGGGAAAATGAAGTCGTTTAAAATTGATGTTCCGCAAAAACCAACTGTAAGCGAGTGAGATTCTTCGAACGAGACAGATATTTTGTTCTTGAAACTACAGTGCTGTCATAATATGAACACAGTCAGTTTGTGGCTAAAATTTCGCATTCAAATTTCGCGTTCAATTAAATCTCGCTTCACTTGTCGCAGAGATTAGAGTCACGCGGTAGCCGTGACCAGCAAGTTTTAAAAAAAAGACTGATAAAGAAGACTAATAACAGATGCTCCCGCGAGACTATATTTACACGTAACATTAAAACACTTGACTTCTATTGTTCGATGTTATTTTTCGCTGGGTACAAAATGTATCTAAAACCATGCTAAATGTTATTTACAGTCCCAGGTGTAATATCGTGACAACTCATTAATTCCAAAAGGGCCACCAATCCTACAGTCAATCATTGTTCGTAATAAACAAATATTTTTGCTTCCATTTCACGCGGTATTTCATAGCGAAAATTAGTTGCAAATCATACTGATCCAGAATTTTTGGACACTGCTACAGGTCTACCTGGTTATCACCTTCACACTACTTTTTCAGATTCACTTCCACATAAACCCTAGCAGTTTCCTGGATACCCTACATACAAATTCTGAGCCCCATTCGCCAAAAAATCAAGTTTTTCGAAATTCTTTTGTTCTTATCGGACGACGCATCCATTTATATAATAAATGCTGTATTTCGACACAGTAATTTACAGCAGAGGTCCGTGGCCTAATGGTTAGTGCGCTTGACTCCAGATACGCTATCCCGAGTTCGAAACCCGGTGACCAACTGATTTTTTTTTCAATGTTTTATTAAACAATTTATTGTCATTAATCAAGGATAACATAATTTTAAACATCCAGTGCTATTGTGATATTATTTTTTTATTAAAGCAAGTTGTTTGATCCTCATGCAAATTGTTTATTGTGTTAAGGGCCTATTTAAAAACACAGCATAATGTGATACAACACCATCAAGGATCAAAAGAAATCTGAATAACACAAGAAATTAGATCAGGTATTATAATATAGGGTATGCAATACGTCGTTACTCATTGTTATTCTCATTTAAATATATTTTGTCCTACCACGGGCAAATTCGCATGATAATAGGACAATGATGATTGTGATATGTATGCATGGTTGTTGAATCGATTAAGAGACCTGACTCTCTGTCATCTTCAGCTATCGTAGAACATGACAATTGTCATACCGTCCCGGTAGGTTGATTACAAACACTCTGTAGGTGTGGAAAATTGTTCCGCTAGTATACGCTGGCAAAGTTACGTAATTAATCGGATTAACTACCATAGCAATAGGTACAAACAATTTTGAATATACCGCGCTGCACTACAAGCAGGTTGCACTCATCACCTGTCTTCAATCATATAATAGATTGAATACAATACCGCTCTTTTCAAAGAGACTAATCTTACAGGTGCAAGTGATTATCATTTCTTTGACATCTATGGTTCAATGCAGATGTACCCCATGAACGTAGTAGTGCAGCGCGATATACTCAAAAATTGTTTGTACCTATTGCTTTGGTAGTTAATCCGATTATTAACTTCGCCAGCGTATGGAAGGCCAGCAGGAAAAAAAATCCAAATAACATTTATCAAGCATATATAGTACGGAAGCGTCTATGTGACACAACTTGACAAGATAATTATCTTGCCATGTCGACTTATTATCAGCATTATGTCAACATGACGATATAAAATATCTCGCCAAGACAACTGAACAAACAAGTCAACATGGCAAGATACATTATCATGCTAAGTCGACATACCAAAAATGGATGTCGTCTTCCCGAAATAAATTATTATGCCAAGTCAATTTAGCAACAAATTAATATCTACATAGCAGGATATTTTGTCACGTCCAGTTGACTTAACAAACAATATAAGTCAACATGGTAAGATAAGTTATCATACCAAGTAATAGTAATAGTTGACACCGTATAATTTAAATTATTGAAAAGCATCCTCGGGATGTAGAGGAGGGGCGGCCCTAAATTAAAGGGAAAATTAAATCTCAAAAGACCACCGACAACCTTCGCTCAATAGGGATATCCAACTAAATTGCCCCGCAGGGCTACAGAGAACCACAAACCGCGAAATTTGGATATCTAGCTAGATTGCCCCGCAGGACCACAAATCTTGAAATATGGATATCCTACAAATTAAAACCACAAACCGCGAAAACCTGCCAACAACTGCCGCTCAATAGAAATATCCAACTAGATTGCCCCGCAGGGCTATAAAGAACCACACACCGCGAAATATGGATGTTTTAACTATAAATTAACCCTCAATAGAGGGCATGGCTTGAAGGATAAGGAAAATTATAACCACGAACCGCGAAAGACCTCCAACAACCACCTCAATAGAGATATCCAACTATATTGCCCCGCAGGGCTACAAAGAACCACACACCGCGAAATATGGATATCCAACAAGCTTAAACAATAAATTAGCCCCGATAGAGGACAGGGCTTGAAGAATAAAGGAATACCACGAGCCGCGAAAGACCGCCAACAACCGCCGCTCAATAGAGATATCCAACTAGATTGCCTGCAGGGCTACAAAGAACCACAAACGGCGAAATTTGGATATCCAACTAGATTGCCCCAGTGCTACAAAGAACCACATACATTTTAGTTATAGGTATAGCTACATATACTCGTATTTTTTATTGTCATAAATCAAGGATAATATTATTCAAACTTCTATTTTTCACTTTATTCGTCTTATGGAGTACTTCGTAACCGGATGACTTTTCAAGCTTGGAGCTACTCGGCTTCATTCATAAAAAGAAAAAAAAAAAACCAAAAAAACGTTGACAACGTAAAGAAAGCAGCAAGTTTAAAAAGCCCCCACCTCGGCTCACTTTTTGAAACTTGGTCCCATTTGTAAAAGATACTGATTTAAACTTTGTCATAATTATCAACTTAAAACATTTCCAGAAGTGTTATGAATCTTTAATGTGCCGATGCGATATATTACTTAAAAGTTGTTAGCATTCTGGAACGATCAGAAAGATTATTATGTTGTTCTTGGCCAATATCCTATATATGTTTTGTTTTATAATAATTATTAAGTTCATGATCAATGATTAAATTAAACGAATAACAAGTAGGCATGTTAATGGCAATGATGCTAACAAACACCGATTTGCTGTTGATATTCAAAATGGGACCAAGTTTCAAAAAGTGAGCCGAGGTGGGGGCTTTTTAAACTTGCTGCTTTCTTTACGTTGTCAACGTTTTTTTGGTAGATTGTTATTGAGACCTAGTCGGGTCAAGTTCAAATTGGCCGCCATTTTTAGATCACGGAAATTTTATATTCGTATATTGGTAGCGTAAGTAGCTTTTGTATAGCGTGCTGTAAATTACTGCTTAGACACAAAAGGGTTGAGGTAGTAGAGTGCAACGCACTGCATGGTCTATTGTTCTGTTGTATCCGATTTGAGCGCTGACATATTTGAAAATGTTGCCAATCAATATTCATGAGAGTGTACATTCAACGTCCAATTTTCGAAATTGGGTGACTTGGCTTGGCAGGTTTGAAATACATCTGGGCGTTTTAATTACGTAACGCATAAAGGCATTGACATCATCGAATGGCTGCCTATAATGGTGCTGTTAGTGTTAGGCCTAGGGGGGGGGGGCTGTGTTTAATTTCTATAATAATTGGTTGAACAAATTCATCAGGATCGGTAGAGTAAAGTCAATCAAAAGGTTCTTATTTCTGATCCAATAAATTGCACTTACTGTGTACGTTTCGATAACCACTCGGTTATCTTTATCAACACTGAATGAAGACTGCTACTGTGAACTGGTCATCCAATCACCAATTGATTTCTTGGTGATTGACTTGTTGACTGTGTTGCCAGTTGATTTTTCATCAAAACATCCAACAGGAAAAAATCAACTGGCAACACAGTCAACAAGTCAATCACCAAGAAATCAATAGGTGATTGGATGACCAGTTCACAGTAGCAGTCTTCATTCAGTGTTGATAAAGATAACCGAGTGGTTATCGAAACGTACACAGTAAGTGCAATTTATTGGATCAGAAATAAGAACCTTTTGATTGATTCTATAATAATTATTATAAGGCCTACATTTATTTGTCATTCCTTTCTTTTCCTTTCTCTGTACTAATTCTTTTCCTTTCTCTGTTAAGTTTTTTCCAAGTTCAACAACCCCTCAATTGTGATGAATTGCCTGCCTACCTCCCGAGTAAAGATCCTCCCCCTCAATTCCAGCCATGGGAGATCTATGATGACTTGAAGAAGGTGTCGGTTTCGAAAGCGGGTGGCCCTGATAACATCCCTCAGAAGGTTTTAAAAGAATTTGCTTACGAGCTTAGCTCACCTGTCACAGACATCATAAACACTTCTCTTCAAGAAGGTGTTGTGCCATCACAGTGGAAACAAGCAAATGTCATCCCGCTTCCGAAGACGACACCCCCTTCAATTGACAAATTAAGACCAGTGTCACTTACATCAAACTTGGCCAAAATAGCTGAAAGCAAGGTTTCCAAGTTTGTTGTTGATTCTATTCAATCCCAGGTCGATGAGAGGCAATATGGCAATCAGAAAGGTATGTCGACTACCCACTGCTTGATAGATGTTTACCACCAGTTGGTCTCGGAGGCTGAGAAATCTGGTACAATCAGTACGTTGGTACTAACAGATTTCTCAAAAGCCTTCGATGTCATCGACCACAGCATTGCTGTTTCAAATCTCCTGAGCATGGGTGTGTCACCATCTATTGTGCAGTGGGTGGCCGACTTCATTTCTGGTAGGCAACAAAGAGTAAAGTATAAAAATAGTCTGTCTGAATGGCAAACTTTATTGGGAGGGGTTCCACAAGGTACAATCTTGGCCCCAATAATATTTTTAAGTATTATCAACAGTGCCCAAGAGAATGACAAGAAATCAGACATCCACGTATGGAAATATGTCGACGACCTGACCATAAGTGAAAGCAGGGGCCATGGCAAACCTAGTAAGATCCAGAAAAGCCTGGACTCGTTGCACCAATGGACTGTTGATAATCAGATGATGCTCAATCCTACAAAATGTCAGGTCATGCAAGTCCATTTTGGTAGAAAACCTGCTCCCAACGTAGAAGTCTGTATTTCTAGTCAGAATCTTGTGGTTGTTGATGAGGTCAAACTACTTGGAGTTATCATTGATAAGGATTTGAAGTGGGAGGGTCAGGTAAATACAATGTACAATAAGGCCAACAGAAAGCTGTTCATACTCAGAAAACTGAAAGGAGCCGGGCTTGACAAAGAAGACCTCCTTACCGTTTACAAAGGTTATGTCCGCCCATGTCTAGAGTATGCTGCACCACTCTGGAGTGCTGGCCTCACTCAGCAGCAGGTGAACCACCTTGAGAAGATTCAGAAGCGCGTATGCCGTTGCATCCTTTCAACAGATTATACAACCTACTCTGATGCATTGGAAGTCCTCAACCTTCAATCTCTTGTGGACCGCAGAATTCATATCTGCAAGGAATTTGCTATCAAAGCTAGCAGCTCTGAAAGATTCTCAAGGTGGTTCCCCTGCTCTAAATTCAGGTCAAGTATGCAACTCCGGAAACAAGCAAAATTCAAACCATACCGATTCAAAACTGACCGATTACCAGTCTTTTAAATGAACTACCCTCCTATACTTCCTAAATCACTCATTTTTGTTATGCTAGCTGTTTGCATGATTTTCATCCGTGTCTTTTTAACTTTTATTAAAGTGCAGTTTAGCTTGTATAATTATGCTCAGTGATAACCTTTCACCAAAACAGTGTGCAATATTCATGTATCATTTCAATCAATATAAAATGTTTTTTGTGCAATAATTGAGTTCCTTACCAGTGCACTACTCTTACCTCTATGACTTTTTATGAATTTGATTTAAATTGTATTTTTATAATCCCTTTTTCTTTTAAATATGTTTTTATTTTGATGTAGTAATATATTACTTTGAAATTTTACATAGATATATATTTTTATGTTGTATTAATTAATGTGTAAATTTTGATGTTTATAAATTGTAAATTGTGTCGCAATTCAGTGTTTTAATACTGCTATGACATTTAATAAAATATACCTGAAATATAATGTACTCTGTACTTATTCTTTCCTTGCTAAAGTATCACTCCCTCTTCTTTCCATTCTACACCCTCTTACTTTTTGTCCCCTCTCATTCCTATCGTTTTCCTTACCTTTCTATTTATTTATTTCTCTTCATTTCTACCTCTTCCTCTCTTCCTCCAGTCTCCCTCTCATTCTTCATATCCCCTCCTCCATCTCTTCCTCCCTCATCCCCTCCCAAGACCTCTCACAGAAGAGCTTCCCCCCCGTTCGATACGCCACTGTTTATGCCAATCTCCTTCTTGAAAGAAAATAAAATGTCAATTTGTGAAACAACTTTTATATAGGCCTATACCGGTACTTATTATATGTTACATGTATACGTAGCTATTACCATTATACAGTATAGACATGCGGACATGGCAGCCTTAATATATTCTGATGTGTAATCGATCAGCAAGCGCATTCAATTTATTTAAATGAAGCACCTAAAGTCAGTGGGTGACAACGAACTGTACATCGGCGGCTAATGTGTGCCTTTTGTGCTTACGGCTTCTCAATCACACCCTTGGGTTGTATGGTAACAAAAGGTACTTTTCGTTCCAGTAGGCGCTTTCACGCGACTTTCGTTTGATCCGTGACTTATTGGCTATAGCCTCTACTAGCCTGTTAGGTAAAGCGTTAATACACTGTCAGGTCAGCTTGCCGATTTAATAGCAGGAGCCCTTTGTCCCGAACAATAGGTACCTTTCGATGATTAGCTTGTCGGAAATCAAATCGAGCACGAGGGAACAATGCGTTACATAATCTATTGCTTCTCCATCTTTAATAGCTCCATGGTAGAGTGTGTTTTCTACACGAGCATAAACAATAAAAGTTTTAGTTGTTACGCAACTCTGAGTAGATTTGTCGATTGACTGCGGTTCTTGTTCAATATGCGTGTTTTTTCTTGTTTGTTCATTTATTTATTTGTTTGGTTGGTTGGTTGGTTTTTTAGTTTTTTTGTTTGTTGTGTTTTTTTGCTTCGGCGAATTGCTTTCCAAAATTTATTGAGCTCTTCACTAGTTCACTGAATGACATCGATGTTTAGTACACTGGATGATTGCAACAGCCATCATAAACATTTTTCATTTATTGGAGCTTGATACTTATCGATTTGCCAATATCTTTTTAGTGCACATTAGAGTTTTATGTTTTGTCTAGAGTAGCTAGAGTTGCGCCTTTTTTTTTTATGTAGAAAAGAAGTTTAGGCCTACATATTATACTAAAATGCAGAAAACCTTAGACGAGCGCGTATTGTAAGGATACATCGCGTATATAATGCGTTGCACGCACTTGTCTCTGATTGGCTGCTAAGGCGATATATTGTTGCTGAGTGGAAATTTATGAATGAACTGTGCGCCGTACGCGTTGTTAGCGCCGAATTTGCAACATCACGGTAGTCGCGCTCGTAAAAGGTTTGCTGCATTTTAGTATATCTCCGTTCTGTGACAGTATGTATACACATACAACCACTTCTGTTCATGTAATGACGTCATCAGTCTGTTGCATTGGAAATCAATGTTTCGGTTCGAACGCTGAAAAGGGCCGTACGAGACAGAATTTTACCAACATTATTGGCATTTTTTCAGGAAAAATACGAATAGAAAATGCAAGAAGCGTATAATGTAATGATTATTTTCTTTCAATAGAGTTAAACTTGTTCGGCAATATATATGCCCTTTAACATCATAAACTGACCTCAAAGAAAATGAAAAAAAACCCAAAAAAAAACAATAATGCACCTTACTCAGAAAAGAGTTAAGGATCAAATATCAAAATTGCTCAGATCTTGTGAAAAATCACGCCAAAGTATTGCTCTGATCATAGCGAGTCAGAAAAAGTATGGTTTGAACTATTTGATATGTATGGTGCTCGAACTACATGCAAAAAGGTCAACGGTCGCAATTTGGCCTACACATGGGTCAAAACCAAAAACACGATCTGATTTCTCATAAAAAATAGTCTCTATAAAAATTGCATGATATATGATACTAATTCAAATAAAGAATAGTTTGCACCATTTAGGATGTCTAGTTACAATAATAACTGAATGAAAAGCATGACCTTTGACCTTTCTGCTTATAACTCGAGAACTATACGTTACAGAAAGACCAAACTATACTTTTTCTGAATCTCTAGTACCAGAGTAAACCATTTGTGTAGCTTGAACAAAATGTTAAGTTTTGACCCCCTGTGGGGCCCAAAATTCGGCCTTTCACCTTTTTGCTTGTACTTCGAGAACTATACGTTGCAGATAAACTAAACCAGAGCAATAATTTGATGTGGTTTTGAACACAATCTGATCAACTTTATAGGAACATAACTCAAGGCGCAAGGTGCATTTTGGCCACCAAATTGGTTCCTGCCTTAATATAAAAAAAAGCACAACATAATAAAACACCGTACACTCTGTAACTAGACTAATTTACCTCATCATAAAGTTCATCACTCATCTGTGGCTTAGGAGCAGCAGTCCATTTAGCACCACCATTGAAGTATTCTTTAAGAAGCGACCTGTAGGCGCGATATTCAAAGAATCTGCTTCGCCACCCATAGGGCTTTCTATTATCTCATCACCGATGACAATAAGAAGATCCCGAGGCATTGCAACTTGACCTGTATATATTTATAAGATCATTTCTTTCTCATTCTTAAAAAAGTAAGTAAGTAAGTAAGTAAGTAAGTAAGTAAGTAAGTAAGTAAGTAAGTAAGTAAGTAAGTAAGCTTAAGTAAGTAAGTAAGTAAGTAAGTATTTTATATTACCTGTTGAAGTAAAATCTGGTGTTGTGTACTTGACGCTGAAATCAACAATATCTGGTCTTCGGACAGTTACACCTTCTCGCCTAAGTACAGAGCAGAACTCATCAAGTTCAGCCCTGGCTTTGTTAACATGATCTAAAGGGAAATTTCTACCACCATACTTGGAGAAGAAATTCCAATTCTCCTCAACAGTAGAACCCTTTAAAATCAAAATCAAAAGTGTAATGTTATCATGAGCTTAGCACAGATCAACGATTGTGATGACAGAATGATAGCAAACTTCATAACCTGCTGTTACAAATATTTGCCATAATATTGCCTTTGTTGACATAACATTATGCAGAAAGCAAGAACGTCTTTTTTTAATTATACTTTCTTTAATTGAACTAAGTTCCTAAGGCCTCGTATCCATAGGCTGTTCCCTTGTGGCGTGTGCCCTTGTTCCGTGTTTACTTTTTCCCATGTGACCTGCCACACAGACAACGAACCGTAGCGGCCACTAAGCAAAACAACGGTTCGTTGTCTGTGTTGCAGGTCACATGGGAAAAAAGTAAACACGGAACAAGGGCACACGCCACAAGGGAACAGCCTATGGATACGAGGCCTTACACACCATGTGAAACTAAGTATTAAGTATTGCAATATCCTCGAGACAGATACATGGTGTTTCAAAATGATTGGTACCCATCAGCTTTGTTGTCTAATGAAACGACGAGCTGCTTCTTCCAAATTCAATATTAGATCACCTTGAAATGACTACAATTTATACTTGTATGACCTTTCATAACATAAATGTACAAATAAGGTGGATATTATACTGCATTTTGATGTGGCAGTCTTGGTCATATTCACTGGATATTGATGGGTACCAATCCTTTTCCTACACCTTGTAGAAGTTCTATTCGGTAAAAAATGATTGAATACCGAACTGGGGTTCTATTGATTCCACTGACGAAATAAGTGCCTAAACCAAAAAATGAAAGTAGCGTCCGCACAATGTTTTTTGGTGTTTTCTATATCTCTCAGACCTACAGGCAGTTTCTACAGAATCTGGTGGGTGTCAACAATTTTAAGTGTTGAGATACCGTAAAGAATCGCCTAATGGCGCAAGAGCAAAAATCTCTAAAAATCTTAACAAAGATAAAAATCTTAACAAAGAATTATGGGTGTGTGCCAATATTTGTGGTGGCATTTTTCGAGATGGCATTTTTATTTTGAGCCTATAATTACAAGGGACTTCTTTATATTCGAGACAAGTCATGGTTAAAGTATAGGCTCGCGGTGATCTCAAAACCATGACTATGCCCTTTGAACAAAAATTAAAAAACAGCAAATAGACAAAGTTTTATATCTCATTACTTAGACAGAATTAAGGTCTGTAAGTTGGTAGATTTGAAGCTCCAAAACAAATTTTCTCAAAATAGTAAAATATCTCCAATAGTACCGAGTGTGATGCGACCGACGAAATGTCATAATTTTGCTATAGTTTACTATGTCATACCTTGATGCCTACAGTTAAGGGAGGAACAGTGGCACCTTCTGCACGTCCGACAATGACTTCTTCCAAATGATCCCATTCATTATACGAACACACAGGACTCGTGGACGATGGTATGTTACTAACATTAGCTATTGTAGAGGAACGGTGAAGGAATCCACGAAATGCCGTGCTTACGTTTGTGGAGGTACGTAGCTTTGGGAAAAAATAATAATATTCAATACACAACTAGAATTATTACTTGTCCTAAAACAATAATTCTTGAGGCTTTAGAGCATTGTAAAGTTTTAATATCAGTTATGTCCTAAAGCCCCAGCATCCATCCAAAATGCCATGTACGGATTGAATAAAAGGACAAAAGAGAGGCGCAACTGTACTTTTGTGTGCATTTGTTAGTCGGTTTGCTGATGTTCTAAGGGGCTGTGCAATAATTATGAGCCCCAGACGGATCGCCAAGAAAAAAATCGCTTGCCCCCCCCTCTCGGCCTTCCAAAAATTCTTTCCCCCCCCCCTTTGCGCATGCCACATTTTTGGGATCCTAATTTACAAACCTTAAATGGTCTAGATACATGTTGGGGTATGAACGTTTGGACAGTATTTATTTTGGGACATTAGAGCACATCAGACATATCGAATTGCATTCTGAATACGAAGAATGTCCTTCTGATATGAAATAATTTTGATTTTTTGAAATTCGCAATTTAATACTCATTTTATGGCAAATCATTAAAAATTGATATTTTTGATATTTAACAGTACTCGAAGTAAACTTTACAAATCTGATGATTTATACTTAAAGTGTATGTAGGTGGGATGAAAAGCCGACGATCAATTGAAAATTTTGACCTTTCGTATTGGAGATATGGATTTTTTTCCCCAAAACACCAAATAAAAATAGGTCTTTTGGGAAAAAAATCCATATCTTCAATATGAAAGGTCAAAATTTTCAATTGACCGTCGGCTTTTCTCCCACTACATACACTTTAAAATATATCATTAGATTTATATAATTACTTCGAGGACTGTTATATATCAAAATTTGAAAAATATTAAATTTTATAATTTGTCATAAAATTTGTATTATATTGTGATTTTCAAAAATGAAAATTATTTGATATCAGAAAGACATGCTTCGTATTCAGAATGCAATTCGATAGGTCTGAGGTACTCTCATGTCCCTCAAAAAATACTGTCGAAACGCAATAAACGCTCATTCTAGATCCCTTAAGCGTTTCCGTACTGTTTTTAAGTCTTTTTAGAGCGTTTTATTTAAAAGGCGCCCCATGAATGCCTTCCCAAAAATCGCTTCACCCCCCCCCTCGGCTGGCCAAAATTGCTCCCCCTATCGGCTTGCCAAAAATTCTTACCCCCCCCCCTCCAATTTTACCCTCCCCAGGGCTCATAATTATTGCACTAGGTGTCTACCCCTTGTAAAGATGCAAACACGATTTTAGATAAATAGCGCCACCGTTGTTCAACTTTTCTTTAAAATGACTCAGTTTTACATGCCATCAAACAACCGTGCAACAGAACAGATTAAAAAGTTAAGAACTCAATGGACCTTCTGCTAAGATCTGGAAGAAAACACATGTACTGGCGGTCGTATATTGTAACGCAAATCGGTGACAACGTTATTTCGAACGCTGATTTTTGGACGTTGATATAACGTCATGACGTTGTTTCGACGTCAAGTTGTGAACGTAAACATCCCCATTAAGTCCGGTCGAACGCAACGTATGAATTACATAAAGTTAACGTCGTGCGCAGGTGGTGGTCGTATTGCATTCTCTAAATTCAGTACATTTTCATCGTCAACCGTGTAATTGAATGGGATTATTTTGAAATTTTAAAACGCATGAAATATCACAGACAAATAGGCCTATGTTAATAAATAATATAAATACAAGCTAAAACCGTTGGGGTTCGATAATGAACCCCACAAAACTAATCGAGTATATGGAAAATGCCATACGGCCGGGCGGTTTCACAAGTTGCCGGCTCGATCATGCCATCCGCCTTGTGCGTGGTTAAGACGTAAATACGACGTCATTGCCGAATGAATGCTTTTTAAAATCATGTCCAGGTACATTAAAGTTCCATAACCCGATCGACAACATCATCCACCTGATTTTCTCATTGTTGATGAGTTTTTGGTATCATATAATAAATCATATTTTTCTCATTACCATCCTGAAATTTGACGATCCAAATCGATGTATTTCCGAAGAAATTATGAAAAAACAGGCGTAGAGTGGTTACCACTTTTGACATGCCCGAAAATTCAGGGTAGGTATTTTGATATGATGAGGTCATTTTTGTGCATTTTAATGTGATTTTAATTAAACAATATTCATCTTCAAGGTGAGCGAAAAATAATTAAGTGTTGAAATTAATCTTTTTAATTAGTTGATATTCATCTTACCGATATAGGTTTGAAGATTCTTGACATATTAACTTCTCGAAGACAAAAACGAAGCATCATGTCATTTCAATTCCTGCTTTTCTCATTTACCATCCACGTTAAGCAGCAAAACTAGTGGTTAATATCAATACTGAAATGAAAATTCATATCATAAAGATTTATAGTGTATGTAATTGGTGTAAAAATTGCTCATAAAGTGGTAAAAGCATGAAATTTGGCACAAGTACTCGTAACAACATTACAAACATTTTCAGGGGTAGTGCCAATTTGAATTCTGCGTTCCTTAGCAACGGTTGCTAGGCAACATATTTTGCATAGAAACCGGCATACGGCGTTCAGAGACCACATTATATGGCGAATACTCCTGTATTGTTATGCCTAACATATCAATCTTCATGTTTACATGCATTTGGAGTACTTTTAATAGGTTTTTACCGTTACTAGACTATTTTCCCTAGCAACCAGTACAAATTAACATATTTCCCTAGCAACCAGTGCAACAGTATGGTCTCTGATTGGTTTTAATGTGTATATTAACATCTCCATTTATATTGTGATACTAGCATCACGCCGTGGCAGTTGGTAAGTACACAATGATCTTAATGCACATAATTATTGACTCATTTACTCATCAGCTTTCATGTTTTTGCTTCTTTTATAGGGTCAAAAGCTGAGTGGTGGTGGGTAGTATAGTGATAGTCATCCGGCCTATACAAGCAAGCTAAAAATGGCAAGCCCCTCAATTACCCCTATCCAGACAACTGACTGGACTAAGTGTACTCTTTGTCAAGAAAAAGGCAGAGAAAAATTGACAAGCCCCACTGCTGAAAGCTATAAAACCATGGCTGAGAACATTACTCAATTTAGTAAACTGAATCGCATGCCAGTACAAATAGATATCAGTCGATTGAACAGTGGAAATGGTATAGAAGTTTGGTTCAATCAAATTGGACCGTGTCAAGAACTGCAAACGGAAATCTGATTGGTGTGACGATGGAGCAACCATGGCAACGGCATGTTGAGAGCCTGCATGAAGATGAAATATCCTCTGAGTCCAACATATCTTGGGCAGCATATCATGCCAGTCATATACCAGAACCAAATATTTTGCCCTCTATAAATGCAATGCTGCCCCTCTTTGCTGAAGAAGCCAGTTCTCCTTCAATGTTGCGTCACTGCTTTGACGTAATTCACACCGCTGTACAATATGCCAACCCTGGTCAGACTCCAGTGATAACAGTTGACCAACCTCTCTTTGCCAAAATGAAGCAGCTACAATGGTCCATGGACAATCTGTATGGCGAAGACAAGTTTGTACTGCTTCTTGGGAGACTGCACACAGAGATGACCGCCAACAAAGCCTTGGGCCACTGGCTGGAAGGTAGTGGCTGGGTGGAGACTCTACAAGAGGCAGAAATTGCAACCTGGAATTGCTCAAATCGTTCCTGAAAGCATCCCATGTCACCCGTACCCGACATGCCCATCAAGTTACTGCTTGTGCATTACACATCCTCCTGAGGAAAGCATACGATGTGTATTTGGACAACCTCCCCAAAGGTCCCCCAGAGAGTTTCAGCTGCTGGTGTACACAACGGAAGGATAAGCATCCTCAGTTCCTATACTGGTACACAACACTTGAGTTGGAGCTGCTAATGTTGGCATTTGTGCGTTCTTTGCGCATAGGAGACTTTGATCTGTACGTAGACACACTAACCAAGTAGACACCTTGGTTCTTCAGTCTAAACCGCACACACTATGCCCGATGGATGTCTGTTCATGTAAGAGATATGTGTGTCCTCGATGCAACCCATCCTGATGTTGCTCAAGAATTCTGGAATGGCAAGTTCGTTCTGACTAAGTCTCAGAGAAAAATTCTCCTTGATCGCCATTGACCATGGCCATGAGCAAAATAACGGAGTGATGAAAGATGAAGGTGGCATAATTTGACTAACACAGGATGCAGACGCTCTTTTGCGATTGGCTGTAGCTGGGCCAGAACTCATTCGCGTCATTTCTGAGTTTGAAGCATCCATTGTCGGAAAAAGCGAGAATGTCATTCAAACAAACCACCATGAGCAAACGGATGCTACCCAGAGACTATTTGCCAAACAACTTACTTCAATGGTGGATGTAATCGATGACATGGGAAATCCATTTGAGGAGGAGAGTTCAGACATTCTCAAACTACACTCAAGGGACATGATGGATAAGGAATCAATTGAGTGCCTCACATCCATACAATCAAAAGGTCAAGAGCAGTATGCAACCTTTATGGAGGAGCGTCTTGAGACAAACAGCAAGCCAATAACAGCTACCATCACCAGAAACAAGGTAGTACTGTTCAACAAGCAATCACAACGCTCCAATAAGGCAGATTCAAAGGTCACCCTTCTCCAAAGTGACTCTGTTCTCTTCTCAAGGCTGTATATTGCATGCCAGATAAGAGACGGTGACTTGGACAACTTTTTCAGCCACGAAAACCACCCATTTCCACCATCTGTATCTTCTTATGGGCAGCTTCGTTTGCCGTTGCAGAAGTCACACCTTATGCATTGTCTTGAGCAACATGTGCAGACTACATGTAATGCAAGGCCAAGGACTGATGTGAGCATCCTGGACGGTGCGGTACTCGTCAGCATTCTGAAATCTGTCTGATGCAAGACATTTGGTTACTACACAACAAAGGTGTTTGTTCCTTACATCAAGAGGGAACAAAATCAGGCAAAGAGTAGACATTGTGTGGGACCAGTACTTCGACAACAGTCTAAAAGCACAAACCAAAAAGAAAAGAAAAGCGTAGTACAGGACCAACTTAAAGAAGACGTGTGGAGTTGTCTAGTCCCATACCAAGGAACTGGAAACAGTTCCTCCGCTTGAATGACAACAAGACAGAGTTGTTCAAACTCCTTAACAGTGAACTTATAACAACTACAACTGCAGAAAACTCTCTCGTTGTTACCAATGGCGACACTGCACTCAGTGCCCCTGCTCGAGAAATGACCAACTTAGCTCCTTGCAACCATGAAGAAGCTGATTCCCGGTTCACGTTGCAGATGCCATCATGCTGGGCTTTCAAAGGATCCTTGTTCGAACAGTAGATATTGACGTAGTTGTGCTTGCAGTAGCTGCTCTGCCACAGCTAAGAAGAACAGAACTTTGGATTGAATTTGGTACTGGCAAGAACTTACGCTACATCCCTGCTCATCATATGGCTTGCAATTTGTCTCGTTTTTCGCAGGTTTGCATGGTCTGATAAGCATCAGATGATTGGCATGTGGTTACAAAAGAAATGGTCACTGCAATTTGATTGCTGTTTCATTCTGATTGGCCATTCAATCCCTTACACTGAACACATAGGGTAGAAGTAACATATAGAAGTATTTAAATGAGGTTTAATAAAAGAAACCACAAGAATAGAGTGCCCTCTCAAGGATGCCTACTCAAGGATAACCTCATTTGAATATTAGGGACTTCTATCCATAGAGGTTGTGCGTGAAATTATTGATTGGCTCCAAACAAAGGATTTTAACCGGTGTCCTTCACCGTAATCATGGCGTAGTGCAGTGCATTCAATCAAACGTTGTCGTCAACCTATTTGATCGTGCATTTGTTATGTGTGTGAGACGAGCTGTCGCGGTAGATTACAATAGCTTGTAATCATGCCACACCACTCTTCGCCATACATAAATTCGCCCAGTCATATTTCCCAAATATGAAATTTAAAAAAAAAGTGAATTTTAATTTGGCAGAGGTGGGCCTCGAACCCACGCTGCAGCTGCATACAGAATCTCCAAGTCCAGCGCGCTAATCCATTGGACCACATGAGTTGTTGGTAGCCATATTGAATTAAACATATATGGTCAATTCCAGCGAAAGCGGACAAAATTCTCTCTATGTTAACTTTCCACTTTAAAATGTCATTAATAAAGGAAATCACGTTATTGATGGAGCATATCATGTCAAGTCCAATGTGCTCTCTTTGTGCATATAGGCCTTTACTAGCAAGTCATACCAGGGGACAAGTTATGATAGCTTAAATGATTTGGCGTTACCCACGAATTCAAAGATAAAGCACCATATATGTCATTGAATGTCCTTCAATCAAAATGAAATTATTACCGTTAGAAAGACGTTTGCATGATCTCTCATCATATGTAAAACGATTGAATTCCACCAAAGTTTGTGGACTCTAGAGGCCATTAAGTCAATTTGGCTAATAATTTTGTTACCCGCGTATCAAAAATAAAATGATCGTTCTGAAAAATGTTAAGTGAATATGCCATAAATGACTATATCATGAAACGAAGTTTCGTTCTATAATTCTGAGGTCCAAGTGATTATTTTATGCAAATACGTTTTACCCATAAAATTCCATAAAATCAAATTTGACGTTACCCACGTATCAACTGTTACCCACGAGTCCAGCAAATATAATCGCCATAACTTAAATTAACATTTAATGACTTTGGACACTGAATTTAGTTTGACAAGTGCTTAAAATTGTAAATCGTAAAAATACGTTCACCGCTTTAAAAAAGAATCTACGACGGTTTAAACTTTTGTTACCCACGAATCCCGAATAGATGCTAACCTTGAAAAATAAGGAGATTGTTTATTTTAAGTTTAAATCAGCACATTTTCAAGCCATGGGTATGCTATAATTTTGACAGTACTTACAGTTTATACACCTAAGAAACGCAAACCCCAAACGGTACTATAGTACTTATAGCTTTACCCACGAATTCGGCGTTACCCACGAATCCAAGGATTTACTCGTAAATTATATGTTTCTTATGCATCTTAACATTTTGAAAACATGCGAAATAGGTTCCAAAACAGTCCTGTTTAATAGCGTCCTCTTGAAGGTATACTGAAGCTGCATCATAAAGTTTTGATTGATTATCCTAAATTACCATTTTTGGGTAAATGCAATCAGTTAGAGAAACGGGCATCATTGAAACACAATGGAGGAATAACCGCATGGTGGTTTCCAACCTTCTGTAATAGTTTCTATTTTGCCGCTTACCAATACATACCTTCATATATGTGTTACCCATGAACATTTTGGTTACCCACGAATCCCTACTTAAATTATAGATAACAATGTATTGATAGTGTTTTAGTTCATAGGAACTGTCAAACACGAGTTAATAGAATATTGCTGCATGAAAATATGGAATGATTTTACTAAAATAATAATATAAAACTGTTTGCTCTGTCTATTTGAATTTGGCAACTTCATTATTCTCAAAACTTTTATACCCAAAATGGCATAATGATCCATTCTAAATATTCCATGTAGTCTGTATTTTGATTAAAATTCATTTTAGTGCCATTGCAGCCTGAATTATTGACATACGGAAAAGTATTTTTTATTTTTATTAAAAAAAATTAATAGGAATTGCTATTTTCCAGACGCTGTTACCCACGAATCCATCCGAGATCCTCATCCTGCGACGAGATACAAAATCTAACTTTATATTTATATGAAGCATTTATTCTAATCTTTCGAAATAATACAGTAATGTTAAATGACAGCCACTTTGGAAAGAGTTCGAAGAATTGACACAATCTTAACTGTACACCTGGTTCTTTCTTAAAATTTGTAATAACCAAAATATTTCTTTGTAGATATATGTAATAAAATTCTATTTTACGTTCAAAGTCTTCACCGGTTTCTAGTGTATATGAGTCACACATAAAATATTGAAAGATATTAAAGAAAGTGAAATTTTATGGCGTACAACAGGTGAAAAATGCTTGAATTCGTGGGTAACATGCATATGCGCATTTAACACTTTATTTGGTCTAGCAAGAAAAGTTATTTTTCAATCCGATGGCACTTCCACCTGATGATTCACTAGACATGATCGTCTCATTTGATAAGTCTAGAATTGAAAAGGAAAACATTTTCAAAATGGCCCCCAGAGAGAATTTTGGCCCGCTTTGGCTGGAATTGACCATATATAGGTTATAGGCAGGGTTGCCAAAAGATTTCAGCCCGAATCGTGGGTCAAATAATCGAAAAGTCGCCCAAATTTTTCTCTTTACCAAAACCATTGGTTTCTATGGGGCAGGAAACTATTGGAAGTCGCGGGAGCAAATGTTGAAAAGTCACTCAAATTTTTTCATAACCATTGGTTTCTATGGGACAGGAAATTGTCAAAAGTCGCGGGGAAAATCTTCAAAAGTCGCCCAATTGGGCTACCAAATCGCGGGTTTGGTAATAGGCAACTCCAACATTTCTCCGGTATAGCATAGAAATACACAATACATAATATCGATTTTGACTGCATCGTGCATGGTATATCTGTCCGTGCAATGTATAGGAATTCTGCCATTTCCTTGTAGGCCTATAGTCGCCGGAGTATAGACGTTGGGTTTCCCCCAGTTTATTCAAGATTTCCACATAAAACCCCAAGATGTTTTTAGAAAATGGAAGATTAGATTATCATAAAAACGATACAGTAATCTTTATCGGGGTTCTATGTAAAAATTACATAGATTTTTCATCATTTTTTGAGCGTCTATTTTCAGTAAATTCAAAAAATATTTTGACGTGTATAAAATTGAAATAAAATTCTCCCCCTCCTAAACAACACCAAATGTACCACAATTGGGTATCACGAATCGTTCTACATGTTGTGCAGTTAATATTCATATATTTCTTTATACGTAGAATGCTTCACTTTTTACATAAAAAATATTTCAGCGAAAACCCGCCCACCCTGCTATTTTATAAATATAATCAGACTTCCCTAGAACATGCAATAATTAGCATTAAAACCAAGTTGTTTTTTATGCATTTTAAAAACGCTTTGGCCAACGGCGAAGGACGCTGTGTAATCATGCTTTTGTTGGATGCATTTGAGTACTCCGCCATATTTACGGTATGATACGTCATAATCTAGGTGATTATTTGCATTGAATGTCTTGAATACGGTGGCGAAGTTGTGTAATAATCGGATTAATGCTATAACGGTAGGTGAATACAAGTTTTGAATATATTGTCAGTATATAAATGACAGATTCACGTACAGGGTGTCCCAGAATGATTTATACCGTGTTTGAACAAAATATCAAAAATATATAGTCAACAGTGTATCTAAATAAATGCAATACAATGCCACACATGTCTCCTACTTATTCTGTGACTTTCGTGGAAATAGCTTGATTCGTTTTGGCGTGACATTGCTATTACTGAAAATGGACTAAAACTACATGTGTGTAATGGATCCTTTATCACTATCGCCCAGCCGCACTGTGCAATATATTGAAGAAATCCTACATTCTTTGATAGGAAATACACCAAATTTGTCACAGATGTAGAGCTTACAATGCTAAATAGTTCTTGATATGGGATTAAGTGAAACATTTCAATATGACATAAGATATTTAGGTTGAAAAACATACTTTTTATGTGATTTTTACCACAATTTTTACCCAAAAATGTTATTACTACAGAGGATATAACTTCCTCAAGGATCCTCCGCAGTAAACTTTAATCTTCTTTGTTACATAGCTGTGGGTTTGCACATATACTGTGGACATAAATGCATGCTGTGACACTACATGTAAGGACGAACCTTCTCTATACTTTTATGAAAAATCCATCTCTGCCGGCATTTCAAATAATGCAGCTCACACACCTCAATAATTGTCTTCAAAACTGCCCCCAAAGAAAGCGTAGCAAATCCTTTATTCCATACAATGATTGCTTCGTAACATCATAAATAATCGATAGACATCGACTATTTAGTAGAAGTAAGAACAGGACACAGCAATATACTGCATAACATTACTTTGTGCTGAACGGTTTTACAAATTTTACAAATTTTCAAAATAGGTTACTTTGTCAAAACTTGTGATTTTTACGCAATCCTAATTTACCATTTTTACGCAATCCTCTCTAACTTCTACTAGAAACGTCAAATTTTTAAAATCTAAAAAATCTGAGAAAGCTAAATATATGTAAAACTTAAAATGCAAAACAATATGACCAATAGAAATGCCGTTCATACCTTAAAAAATCCATCTTTTTCGGTATAAATCATTCTGGGACACCCTGTACAATGTAAATGCATTATTTTTGTCTTAAATAGGCCTGAACGGCTGTCGGCTGAACCACTGTCAGAAGACACCAAATTGATGTTTTATGACCTTTGACATTCTTTTGTGGCGAGTGACATGGTCAGTTCAATTCACGCCTAGTGTCCTTGACAGGTTTGACTCTGCTTCAGTGGTCATGAAAGAATTCAAAAGATAACCTCTACCCCAACAATCCCAAGCAATTGGCTGAAACTGCTCTTCGGAGGATGTATCATAAGAACTCAGTAATCAAATGATAGTCATATAATGACCAAAAGATTATTACTGACTATCATTGAAGACTGAGTTCCGCAGTCTAGTACAAAATCTGAATTTTGATGATTTTTACGATCGTCCGGATGAAAAAATCACTGAATGGGCCGTTAGTTCCCTCCTCTCCTTACCCTGGCAATATGAATCAAAGAAAAATAAAGAAGAAAAAAAAAAAAAAACAAGACAAAAAAAAAAAGACAAAGAAAAGAAACAATAAAAGAAAAAAAAAATATGAAAAGTTTGAACAATATTTGGTTTATAAAATTAATGTGACCGTGATGAGGCTAGAACTCACCACCTTCCGATTTAAAGTTCGAAGCGCTCGTGAACAAAATGCTGATGCCTTATATCACATTTGGGTTTTTAACAAAATGTTATCAAACCACTACTGTGATTGGCAGCTGCACAAGGCGTCTCTTTGATAGCTGATAATGGCCATCCATTCAGCAAGTGGCTACTAACTGACCTTGACAGGCTTGAATGAGCACTGTCATATGCTACAAAACCATCACACTCTAGGACCTGGTCACTCCACAATGCTACAGGGAGCACAGTCTTTGACAATGGAGTGAAAGACTCATTATTGATTAGGCGCGGATTTTAAAAGTACAGCTCCTATGCGTGTATAGCAAAAAATTGGAATAGAATGTTTGGAATCATGTAACTAAAATACTAAATGCATTCTTCAAAATGTGCTCTGACCAATTTATAAAGCATTTCATTAGGTTTAATTTGACATATTGTATGACATGTTTGGAATTATGGTAAATCATTAAAAAAATATTTATTAATTAATCAATTATGTCAATTAATTTTAATGCAAATATGCATATTTTCTCTGACAGAATTGTAAGATTTGACAAGAGCCATCTTATAACATACCGGTATCGTATCGTATTGCGTCCCGTTATAGTTGCAGAAAAAAATACGCGTGCGGAACACACATACACACACACACCCACCCCCACCCAGAGGATCGTACCGTTTTACAATCGTATAACATTCATTGGCGCTAGTAGTAAATTACAATTTTCTTTGCTTTACCTCACTTGTTCGGCTCAAAATTAAAAGAGGACATATCTGACAGTAAAAGCTTACATTTTATGGAAATTATGTTTAATAGTATGCGGCACTACGTTGATCGATACCCTGGTACGAACCCAAGCACAGTTACAACACAGCGTGTGGCTTATCTTCCCGGGCTTGTCGTGTACATTGCAATGTGAGCGAACATGCAGAGGTACATGTTTGCCTATAATGATAGACTCTAGAAATGCCAACATAAATAATCAAAGAACATTATTTTAAGAATTATTTCAGTATCGAAATCAGTAGGAACAGAAAGCATACGGTGTACACATTCCAGAAAAATGTAAATTTGTTATAACATTCTTAGTAGAGGACCAGCCTGTAGACTCCGTGACTAAATCATAGAACAAAAGTCATTTTGGGATCTTTGATTGATTGTGAATAACTTTAGCTTGAGCTCAACTCCTGAAACTTCCGGGCATTCCGGGGAGGGGTCAATCAAGGTCACATGGGTCAAATTTTCAGAGTGCTCCAATTATGTCAAATAATATATCAAAATACTCGTATGGTCATGAGGATTCCAAAAATGTATAGTTTGTTATGTGTCAGACCTTTCTAGAGGGCGCTTTGATGAAAAATTTCCAAAGGTCAACGACCTTTTTGAATTCTGACCATAGTTAACAACGTCTGATGTTGGTAATTTTGGTGTCAAATTATATGTTTTCTTGCATGAGAAATACAACTAAGCAAATTAAAAAACTATACAAGGAACCGATGACCCTCTTTTGCAACAGGGCTCTATACTGGAATTAAAATTCCAGTATAGGGATGTTTTTGCTTAAAAGGGTAAATCTTGTTTTGGCTATGTTTTGAAAATCACTAATCGCGCATCAACTAGCGTTTTTTGGGGCCACTAAACGCCATTCGTGATATGCATTCTTGGGGAAGAACCCCTTTTCGTGTTTCTGGTCATGCATGTGTATACTATGAAACCTACTCCGTTTGGCCCTATTGCTGCTTGACAAATGTTTGAACAATATTTTAGAAGATATATTTTCACATATTGTTAGCCCAAAGAGAAAGGTGTGAAAAACATTCTTTGAGAGATTAATTGATTGGTTATTTTTTTTGGTAATTCGTACCCAGCAACTTCAATTCTTTTTGTCCATCAATGCAGCACATCAGTGTTTTGTGTATTGCCCATTGGAACGGTCCAAAAACGGGTCTATTTGTAAAACTCCAATTATCTCAGTGACGCGTGAACGGATTTTGAAGTTTTGTGCCCCATAAACATGAGCGAACTCGAACAAAATAAGCCATATATGATGACAGAGTGGCGCGAAATTACGTACACAGTCGATGGAGAAGAACGCACTCAAGCAATCGGTACGCTGGATGACGGCAGGGAATTATGGATACCAAAATCAATGCAACGCAACTTTACGCAAGATAGAAAGGAAAGAAGGTCCATACATGTTTGTGTACTGTGGCAGGAAGAGTGACACATATGAAACTTATATTACTAAAGTGGTGTGTGGCGATGTTTTGCGGGCTCAGGGCATTGTAAAATGATGTACATATGAAAAACTGTAAATAAAAAGCATTTGTAAATACAATTATGCATATGTAAATAAGTAGTGCAATTATGCACTGTGGTTTTTTTCGGCTGTGTAATTAGGGTGATTAAAAATTGGGAAAGTTTTGACGATTTTTCTCATCTTACTACTCTCGTCGTCCTGGGACCCCTACCACAAAATGGTGATTTTCGGTCGAACTGAGCAGGCGGCATAGGAAGCGCAACACGTGACGTACGAGGCTGGCGAAGATACAGGGCTGACAGCCCCATTCAAAATTCAAAATACACGGTTAGCAATTACAAATGGAAAATTAACATACTTGCAGTGGGGTACTTTGTCGAACCTCGACGGTTTTAGAGTAAGATAATTTTGCTTTGACACCACATAACAAATTTAGAATTGTTTGTGAAGATTTCATGATTATGTGTTAATCCAATGGCGACCTCAAAATTGGCGATATCGCTTCCATCACCGCCTGAGTTGAGAACGTAAAAATCCCATTTTGTGGTAGGGGCCCCGGACGACGCATTTCTAAACTGAAAACTTCTTTTCTTCTTCACCGTCTTTTTCTAAAACGGGAAAAGTCACTAAACAGGTGACATACGTATTATACTGTTCTCCACCATACTACTGTCAGCATGAAGTGATAAATCTTGTATATATGTACACGTGACCATTATCTTTCTTTCCATATATTTTGTACACTTGTTTCTGGCACGTGAGTGCGTGGCTTTTCGTCGTTTACGAGGGCGATGGCGAAGTGCCAATTGCTGTGGCATTACATTACGCTTACTGTATTATGTGCGCGGTGCCACTTGCCGGGGGGAAACTGGGACATTTTTGATAACAAAAACTCACATTTTCACCGATTTTTCTGCCTGTCACACATCGCCAGATCGGCCCTACGTACCAGAAACGGAGGGTATTTTAGTAAACCGTTGTTATTCTGTAATATATTAACAACACAGCGTATTTTTAATGAAAAAAAACCCCGAATTTAAAAGTTCCAGTTATTTGTAGCCTATTGATTTGAGCGCGAATATAATTTACGGGTTTTACATGTATCTATGCTTGCGTAAGATATCCATGATCGCTGTAAACTGCAACTTTTAAATTCGGGCATTTTTCTTGAAAAACACTTAGGTACCGTTCACAAACACTTGTAAGGGGGGCTGATGCAAAAAGGGGGCCCTGAAAATTTTTGATCCTCCTAAGGGGGGGGCCCTGAAAAAAATGACAACAAATTTTCCTGGAAAAATTGAGTTTATATGCTTTTCTATGGGGTTGACCCATAATTTTCATGTCAAAAAGGGGGGCCCCGAAATTTTCGAGGTCTGTAAAGGGGCCCCCGAAAATTTTTTGCGATAAAATATTTTTGCATCAGCCCCCCCCCCTTACAAGTGTTTGTGAACGGTCCTTACTGAACGACATTGGACGAATGGGGTATCAAAATGTGTATAAATAAACCATCTATTTTGTCTGAATTAAGTCAATAAACTATGGAAATTAATTTATATGTTTGCATGTTTGCTTAGGTCTATAATCCTTGGCCCAAATCTATGGTTATATGAGTTTTGAAACTTTGATGACTGAGGAGTAAGTACTTCCATTTTTTTTATCATCGTCACTATATCTACCTGTAATGAACTTAATTGTTAGCTATCCAGAATTCACAGGTCATTGAATCTTTGAAAAAAAATTCAAAGGAATAATAAGATATACATAAATCCCGGAGATACGAATCATTCCCTGTCAACAATATGTTATTTGTCAATGGATTGCGGGAAATTCAGATATTTGCCTGTTCTGGGCCATTACTTTTCTATAGAATATATTTGACATTGACATAACGTACACTCGTGTGTACCATGCACCTTTGCATTTTAATACTTAGTGTTCCTTATTACTGAAGCCTTAACGATTTCGGTCAAATTTTAATTCATTCTTTGCCAAAAAGTTATACGATATTATTAGTAACAATGTCAGGAAAGTTTTCTGGTCAATTAAGCCAAACTAATGAGGTAAAATGAAGGAAAAACAACCGCTTAACTGTTGGGCTCTAATGGGGGATTTAAAGTCATAATATGGCTTAAATTCAAACAGGCTCTGTTGTCCCAAAATCACACTGAATTTGGTTGAATTCAATTAAAAAATTGACCGAACTCATTTTAAAAGATCGTACATTACGATCTTTAAAAAAAAGCAAAACAAGCAAAAAAAAAACCCCACTTTCAACCATATTTTCACTGTTTTTGAAGCCAATTCTAGCACTTGTTCAGTGGGACCATGACAATCCCTCTCTGACATTACAAAATCCACCAGTCCTATACAGCGCCTGGTTGGCCGCTTTGCGGGACCCCCTCCTCGAGGAACAAGAACTTGTTCTAGCCAATTCTTAATCATTTTCAACACATTCAACCAAAAATAATGTTCATTGGACTTCCTGTATATTCCCGAATTTGGCGACTTTTAGATCCAAACGGAGAGAGCTTTCAGACGCGTAGCCGAGATTTCTTGATTGGTCTGAACACCAATCTGTTAAATAAAGATGAAAGGGGTGTCTGAGGGGCATGTGTCCATTAAGAATTGGGCAATGTTTCAAAATGAAGGCCCAATTGAAGCCCCTCACTTTATGTACTTTTTTTCTCTATTTGTGTGTACAATTTTTGTTGTATTTAGGAAAAAAATTGAAATATTTTTAAAATGGAACATTTTTCACTAATATTACTTTTTTAAAAAGGTGCCCACAAATAAATTATTTTGCCCACCTAGTAAATTCAACCAGCCCATTGCCCAAAAATGCACACCCTATTTATTATTGCTTGGAAGTATTTTACAAGGGGAGCTAGAACCACATCCTTTGCACCCCCACAAAACCGAACCAAACCAACATTTTTGGGTTCCTGAGATGACCTATAAACATAATCAGGATGTTCCCAAAAATATAAACTGGCCCCAAGTGGGGGGGGGGGGGTGTCATCGAACTTTACACAGTGTCAAATTTCAAACTTGCTCAAATTGTGTTAAAACCATTTTAATGTATTCCCCTAGTCACAAGGATTCAGAAAATGTATAGTTTGACCTAACTAGGACGTACCGTTCTTGAGTTATAACCAACAAGGTCAAAGGTCACGTTTCTGGCTCTATGGGGGTAAAAGCATCGAAGTGCTTCGATTTTGCCAAAAGAGGTGTAAAAATAGGATTGCACCACTTTGGGTGTTTCGTTACGTAGGTAACACAGCAAAATAGGTCAAGGTCAATATGCCTCAATGGTACTTAACCTATTTTGCTGTGTTACCTAGGTAACGAAACATCATAAATGGTGTAATCCTATCCTTATTTGAATTGTTTTATCAAAACGAACATTTTGATACCTCTTTTGTCAAAATCGGAGCACTTTGATCTTTTTGACGCCTATAGAGCCAAAAACGTGACATTTGACCTTTTTGATTATAACTCAAGAACGGTAGGTCCTAGATATGTCAAACTATACATTTTCTGAATCCTTGTGACTAGAGGAATGAATGCCCCCTATTTTGCTGTGTTACCTAGGTAACGAAACATCATAAATGGTGTAATCCTATCCTTATTTGAATTGTTTTATCAAAACGAACATTTTGATACCTCTTTTGTCAAAATCGGAGCACTTTGATCTTTTTGACGCCTACAGAGCCAAAAACGTGACATTTGACCTTTTTGATTATAACTCAAGAACGGTAGGTCCTAGATATGTCAAACTATACATTTTCTGAATCCTTGTGACTAGAGGAATGAATGCCCCCCTGCCCCCTGACAAAAAAATGAAAGAACAAAGTGCCCCTCTGACAAAAAATGAAAGAGAAAATCAGTGGGGCAAATGAATAGAAAAGGATAAGGAGCCCCTTTTCTACCAAAATTCACCCCGATCATGAGCCAAAATAGTGTAAAAACATTGTAAAGATAAAGCCCTTTCCATCCTGATAATGAGCGAAAATCCCAAAATTTAGCTCGCTACGCGCCCACATCGTCCCAATGAAGCTTTTTTGTGAAGCTCGAAGACATACAGTCTCTATGTATTGTATGATGCAACTGCAATTTTTTGGTCTGTGCCGCCGCAATTTTATTTTGCCCCCCCCCCCCCCTACCAAGAAAGCTGGCTACGCCCCTGATTGGAATGGTTTTTAATACAATTTGAGCAAGTTTGAAATTTGACCCTATGCCAAGTTCGATGACCATTTCCCCCTGCCAGTTATATTTTTGGGAACATCCTGATTATGGTTTTGGGTAATTTCAGGAACCTAAAAAAGTTGGCTTGGTTCGGTTCTGTGGGGGTGCAAAGGAGGTGGTCCTAGCTCCCCTAGTATTGGGCCTCGCACCATATAATACCACACAATTTGATTTGATTTATTTGCGTTACAACTTAGAGTAGGAATAAATATCAAAGAGTATGAAGCTAACATTATTTTTGAGCAATTTCCACAAAAATTCGAGTTAAAATCTTGATTCGAAACAAATTAACTTATTCACTTCACTGTAGAGTCAAGAGTCGTGGGAAAATTCCCTTGTATTAACATTGATAATGGTCCTAACAAAGGCTTCTCACTAGGATAGTTCATCACAATATGAAGCAAAATATTATTGATAAGGCTGAAAGTCAAAACGTGTTACCTGTTCAGACTCCCTGTTCATGGTTTATTATTAATGTTCAAGGCAGATATAATGTACAAAAACACTGGAAATATCGAGCTGCATACCTACCAAAATATTGTTGGTTATGGTAGAAGATATTTTGGTAAAGTGCAATGGCGTAGCTTGTGGCGCCCATGCTTAAGGATTCATAATGCCCCCTATTCTCAGGCCTGCCTATTCTTGAAACAATTGCGCGCCAAATTTGAACAAATAGGGCCTACCACTAATTAAATTAAATTTGGTTATAGTGAAGTTGAATATCGGTCTTCCCGAACATTTTGACTTTCATCGCCTGGAATCGATGCGATGCTGAATTGGTCGCTTCGGCGCCCCACTAGGGGTGGCGCCCAGGGCAAGTACCCCTTACCCCCTCGCTACGCCATTGATATGGTGTTTTGAATGAACCATGGAGGCTTAACAAATACCTTTTAACACATAAATGAATAGGAACTCTTATTTGGTGGCGTGCACCCTGTATTTTCCCCATATGACATGTGATGTATGTCCATTGAAAAGCCCTTTCAATGGACATACATACTCACATACCCACAATATTTCCCTATTTATAAAGCCGTTTTAAATTATTTGATATCAGAAGGACATCCTTCGTATTCAGAATGTAATTCGATATGTCTGACGTGCTCTAATGTCCCACAAAAAATACTGTGCAAACGTTCATACCCCAGCCCTTAACCACGTACCCGTGACCAAATCATTTTTGCCTCGTTTTTCTATCTGATCCTGTGTAATATACTGGGGTTACCCAAAAAGGTGGTTTTGTTACATTTTGATGTGCAGCTTGGATTTCAAAACACTGTCTCTTGAATATTCCTTCACTTAGAAGATTCAATTAGGTCTTAAATTGAGGCTAATTTATTCTATATTACTCATGTTTTTAACCTGTTTTAAAATAATTTGTAATTATTTTCTTATGACGTTTGGCATGAAATGTGCCAAGGGTGGTTGAGGATTAGGAGGAGGAGGATTAGGAGGAGGGATTCGTATCGTAAATTTGATCTAAAACCCCCATTAAAATTTGAATCTAGTAAAAAAATGTCTAAATGAACTCCCAGACATCTAAACCAAGTAAATAAATACAGAAGGTCATTTAAAAGACTAATACTTGCTCAGAATGATTGTAAATATGGAAAAAAGAGGTGGGGTTATCCCACCTACTTTGTGATTGCTTTTGCCCGCACTCTCTCATTTTTAAACCGATTTCCATTTTTTTTAAAAGGTGTCAAAATGCTCAGGAGGATGAACCACTTCAAATGAGACGTGTAGGTAAAATGTTTGAATCATTTCATTTTTTACTATGTAACACAAAGGTACCCCAGGTTGTGACACAGGACCATCTTTCTTTCCATATATTTTGTCCACTTGTCTCTGGCGCGTAAGTGCGTGGCTCTGCTTCGTTTTAGCACGATGGCGTAGTGCCCCTGCGTATAGTGCCCATAATAAAAACTCACCTTATCACCGATTTAGGAGCCAATTCTTGACCGATTTCAACTAAATATAGTTTATTGCAATTCTCGTATATTCCTCAATCATCCGTATGAATTTGGCGATATTTAGATCTAAACTGACGCCCGGAACTGACGTAGCCTTCAATGTACATACATACTCACATACTCATAAACTCACCCCAACACCCGCACAACAGTTCCCTAATTATACAAATGTAGTAAAACTACCGGTATGCTAACTGAGTACATGGGAGCGATCACTAAAACGGGAAGCATCACTGATCATGTGATACCGAATTGCTATTTACATCGTTTAGTTTTGTATGCGCATAGCGACAGACACTAAGAGATCATAATATTCATTTTATGGAGACGTTTTTGCATACACAGCCTTCACGTTGAGTGTTTACAGTTGCAGGGTATATAGTATGTATGTATACTAATGAAGGACCAGTTTATATTTTTAATTACAACATTTTATTCGGAAAAAGAGAAATCATCAGAAAACAAAATCACTCAAATGCAACTATACATTAACGGTTCAACAAATAACTTACAAAAATAAACATAAACATAATTATTGGCAACTCGTTAATGCATTGGCAGTATAAATTTGGGCGTACATATTTCTTTTCTACCGAATCTTTGTACTGGGTTTTGTAGTCGCTCAGCTGATGGCTGAGCGATTGCAAACTATTTTTAGTTCGCTATGCGCATACAAACTATTTAGCTGATGGCAAACTATTTTTGTTAGGTGAATTATTTCGGTAGGAGATACTTTTCCAAACCACCCAAATTTCCTAATTTGCATATGCAAACTGAGCACACATTTTCGTCCCAAGAGCTTCCAAACAGAGAACAACAAGCAGCGAATGTCTCCACCACAGTCTTTGATTACACTACACGGTTGAGTGCATAGCAATGTAGGAGCTGTGAAGCTTCTAGCTAAAAAATGGGCCTCTTTGATTGTTTTTTGTCGAAACCTCAAGTGTTCCCTTCATCCAATCAGAATTGATTTTATATCAAACGAAAGCTACCACTTCCCCCTAAAACACTTTTAGTCATTAGGTCAACAGATAACACAATTCAATGTAATAGCAAGGCGAATGTGGAAAATCTGTTGAAAACTACCTATCCAAGCACATTTTTGGACCAAAATGTAGGTGTTAAAAGTCAAAACCTCAAGTGTTCCTTACAATATTTTTCAAATTTTATGTCATTAAATGAAAAAGCACTTATATGCTCCATACACTAGAGTCGCTAGAATGAGCAATGGTCAATTCTCTTTAAATTTCAAATATTGTGCTAAAAGTTACTATTTTCGCTTGCTTTGTCATACGGTTGTAAATTCAATGAACTATGACTTTAAAAAAGAGCGCTTAATTACAAATTGATATGTAGTAATCTGAGATATTTAATTTTGCACTAAATGTAAAACTTAGGATGTAAAATAAACAATTATCAGTATCCATTTGAAAAATATCTTGGGCATCCGTCTCTTTATGCCAAATTTTCCGACAGTATGTCACGTTGCGGAATGATTCAAGGAGCGTTGTGGAATGATGCTGTGTGTAAAATCCCATAGAAAATGAAAAGCAGTCCATGTCCATATGACAAAATGTTGATTCACATTAAAATTCAAGAATTTTTCCAACACCACCCCATAATGTCATACAGAAATCTACGCCACTGTTAATAAAGAACAATTAGTCACAAGCAGGGCTCAAATCTAAATGTTAACAGTAGCACTTAAGGATACATTCTCTTGGGTCATGACCTTGACATAGTAATTTTTTTTGACACGAAGACATGCATATCCTTCATATAAAATAACATGAATCCTGAAAAGAAGTGCCAATGTGCCATTTCCCCCTATTTTGTCTCCCGTTGCTAATGAAAACAAACCCCGATTGTATTGCGCGAGGTCCATATTCCAAATACTATCTTAGTTTCGAGTCCAGACTGCATGTAGAAATTTAAAAAAAGCAGCGAGTGCTAGAATCAATGACCTACTTCATACACTCCCAGTCCCAATCAGAGTCTGAAAATAAAAACAGCAATGGAAAAATAATAATATATAAATCTTTCCCTTTCAGTTGCAATATAACTTTCGTATTTCCGATGATTATATCTAGGCCAAATTTGATGTTTAATATGGCAAAAACATCCCATTTTAGCTCTCGAAATTGCAAAAGAGAATGTACCCTTAACTTCTGCGTGTATAAAATTTAATACTAGACTATCGTCTATCGTTTTCTTTTTCGCATTTATTGTAACAATATAATTATTTCCGGAAAAAATCGCAATTGTAATGTTTCTGTCTGCCGTGCAACTTTTAGAGTTACACGCCCGACTGGAAAGTGCCCAAAAAAGTTAAGATCCAGCCCTGATCACATCAGATATATCTTAATCACTGTCTTAGCTTGTTTCATAGCTTTTCATTGCCTTGGTTTTACAAGTACGATTCCAATTTTCCACGACGACGGACATCACAAGTCCAGCAATGGAATCCTCCTCCAAGGGAGTTCGCGAAACGTAAGGAGACTGGAATAGTCTTGATACCCAGCTTCTCAAACATCTCAATGGTGGACTTTTCATTTTTGTCAACGACGACACGAGTGGGGTCCAGCATTAAGACGTTCATGGATAACCATTTGGAGGTAATCCAGAGGGGGTGATCTGAAATGAAATAAAAAATAAAAACCATACGATGGCTTCTGTCTCAACCTTTAGAGTATTAATTTATCTTTGCTCTTATTACTCCCGTTAGTTGGATAGCTTTCGGCTGCTCTGACTTTACCAGTCTATATTCGATGGCGAAGTGATGTAAAAATCGGACTAACTACCATAGCAATATGGTAAAACAAATTTATACATTTGGCTTTTATTGTCAAAATAATTTAATCGTAGAACGTACCATCGGGCATCATAGGTTTTGGTGGATGGACGATCTTCCAACCTGCTTTCTTAAACATCTCGATCTGGTTGCATGGTCGGTCTGGATTAGCAAGTACTATACCTGGACCAATGATATTGAAGGTAGCATCGATATGCAGTGGATAAGGATTATCATCAAATGAGAGTACATGGATGTTGTATTTGTCTCCAAGATGTCGTCGCATCCATTCTATGCCCATGTTATTAGTTACCTATTACACATTGAAAATCATTTTAGGTACTCGTCTCTACGTTTTTTCCTTAAGACAGACACAGCGGCAATTTTGTGGTAGTATTTTCTATTTCGGCAGAACTTGCCGCAGCGACTAAATGTAGTGTTGAATTCATTACGCGCGCCAAAGTCATTTGTCTAGCTCGTTTGACTGGTATGGGTGCGATACCCAGGCAAACGAGCACCGAGACAACTGGCTTTGATGCGGGTAGTGAAGTCGACACTGTATATCAACCACCGGGTAAGGCAAGGACGCAAACACGGACACACTAAGCAGGTTCGCGTCTACGCTACACGCAATCACGCAAACGAGCGGGTCTTCCTTTCCAGCGGCAGGAAAGTATTAAACCAGCATAAGGGATGGGCACTCACAAGTCCTTCTGTTACTTCTGCTCAAACAATAAGTCGGTGTCTTTTTTCACTTTATTCGTCTTGTGCAACTGAAGATGTTACAGAATTTTTAGCTGATGAGGAACCCTGTGGTAAGAAATAAACCGATGTATCTGTCGCAGGGGAAAAATTCCCGCAAACGTCGGAAAACGGAAAACAGTGTTTGCCGCAACAGAAAACCACATGCAAAATTGCGGATTACATCCATCTTTTCAGCAGAAAATCGTAGCAGATAGGCCCTAGCGGAAGAAGCTAAGGTGCTTTGGAGCAACTTTTAGTATAAACTGTACGGGCATATATATACAAACCTGACTTCTCTGCGCAAAGATATCCTTGCCAGCTCGTATGAAATCAGCAGCATCGAAGCAAGGCTCAAATTCCGTGGTGACAAAACGACCCTGTGTGACAAGCTTTTGGCGCTCTTCAACACTGTATTTCACGTATTCCTTTCAAAATGAAATAATCATTTTGAATTAATATTTGATATTCCGATTTTACATCGTACACAAGATAGATAAACAAAGAATAAAATTAAGGATCAAATATCAAAATTACTCAGATCTTGTTACAAATCACGCCAAAGTATTGCTCTAATCGTAGCGAGTCAGAAAAAGTATGGTTTGAACTATCTGAGATGTATGGTGCTCGAATTATATACAAAAAGGTCAAAGGTCGCAATTTGGCCAACACATGGGTTAAAACCAAAAAACCGCTCTAATTTTCAATAAAAAATGGTCACTATAAAATGGCATGATTTATGATACTAATTCAAATAAAGAATAGTTTGCACCAGTTAGGATGTCTCGTTACAAAAGTAACTGGATGAAAAGACATGGCCTTTGACCTTTCTGCTTAAAACTTGAGAACTCTAAGTTATAGAAAGACCAAACTATACTTTTTCTGAATCTTTATTACCAGAGGAAAACATTTGTGTGGCTTGAACAAAATGTTAAGTTTTGACCCCCTGTGGAGCCCTAAATTCGGCCTTTGACCTTGTTGCTTGTACTTTGAGAACCACACGTTGCAGATAGACTAAGACTATACCTTTTCTGATTCGTTTTGACCAGAGCAATAATTTGATGTGGTTTTGAACACAATCTGATTAAACCTTTTAGGGACATAACTCAAGGCGCAAGGTGTATTTTTGCCACCAACTTGGTTCCTGCCTTAATATAAAAAAGAATCCACATAATAAAACACCGTACACTCTGCAACTAGACTACTTTACCTCATCATAAAGTTCATCACTCATCTGTGGCTTAGGAGCAGCAGTCCATTTAGCGCCACCATTGAAGTATTCTTTGAGAAGTGACCTGTAGGCGCGATATTCAAAGAATCTGCAACGCCACGCCATAGGGCTCTCTATTATCTCATCACCGATGACAATAAGAAGATCCCGAGGCATTGCAACTTGACCTGTATTGAGTTATAAGAACATTTCTTTCTCATATTTAATACGTAAGTAAGTAAGTAAGTAAGTAAGTAAGTAAGTAAGTAAGTAAGTAAGTAAGTAAGTAAGTAAGTAAGTAAGTAAGTATTGTAAATACCTGTTGAAGTAAAATCTGGTGTTGTGTACTTGACGCTAAAATCAACAACATCTGGTCTTCGGACAATGACACCTTCTCGCCTAAGGACAGAGCAGAACTCCTCAAGTTCAGCCTTGGCTTTCTTAACATGATCTAAAGGAAAACTTCTACCACCATACTTGGAGAAGAAATTCCAATTCTCCTCAACAGTTGAACCCTTTAAAATTAAAATCAAAAGTGTGTATGTTATTACACGAGCTGAGCACAGCCCAACGACTGTGATGACAGAATATGATGGCAAAATTCATAACCTGCTGGTTACAATACCACTACACTAGTGGCTTCTTCAGACTGGCAACTCATCACATCTGACTTCATCAGTTATATGTGATGAGTTACCAGTCTGAAGAAGCCACTAGTGTTGTGGTGAAACGTCACTAAATTTCGTTTTTTATAGGAATTGTTCACAATTAACAAAATTTACAGTTGAAATCAACATTCCTAATGAACTTGTTAAAAAAAAAAGACATTACAAAAATATTTTTAAAATGTTTTCAAAATGTTGCTGTAATTAATTTTTTGCAAACATTTTTTTTGTCCAATATTGTCAACCCTTAAATAACACTATTTTATAATATTAAGAACTAGCGGGAGACCCGCGTTTCGCGGGTCCCCGCTAGTTGAGTAAACGGGAGCGGTTAGTAAACGGGAGCGGTTAGTAAACGGGAGTGGTTAGTAAACATGGTCAACGGTGATGATAATCATGGTATCTTGGTGTAGATTATTCATCCAGTATAGTAATGAGCATGTTAGCTTGATAATCATATGTTAGCTCCTGTCATATTAAAGAAGCTAAACTTGAATATCCAGACGTGAATATCCAGACATGTGATAATGTTGTTACTCACTCAATCCTCAGATTTCTTTTGAAACAGCTCGTGACAAAATGGTTGATTTTTACTTTATCCCAACAAACATAAAACATTAATGTTAGAAGAGGTTGCTAGGGAAAAAAACGTTTCAATTTCGGGTTATTATGGTATAAAACATGTAAGCAACATGTTTGCTAAAAGTTGCAGCAAAACATTTTAAGCGAGCCCGTGTTGTTAATAGCTAGGCCTACATTAGAGCCAGGATTTATTTGCGGGGCCGCAGAATTTCCAAAATGTGGACTTTCAAGTTCCACTAAAGTGGGCTCATCCACCCCCTAACATTTAACCTCAGTTTTCGGGCTATAGGCCTACTGAACAGTTGCACGACTCTGTTGGCTACATTTTAACATTCCCTCTGAAAAGTGGACTTTTTTGTAAATCTGTCACCCAATTACCCCCCATTTCATCAGCTTAACACCCAATGATCCCCCCGAAATTGCTTCAAGGCCTTTGCTTTGACCAAGTTTCCAATTCTGAGGGGACACAGCCGGCTGCACGGCGCGCGACACAATGGTGCTTCGTCAAAAGGTGGCGGCAAACAATTTCCGAGTGTGCCCCCTTCCCAAATTCCAGGATCCGCCACTGACTCAGAGAAGCAGTCAGTCACGTACACACATACTGTCTGGGCGTACACATACGTAGGCCCATAGACATACCACCTAGACCTGTAACTGCCCATCCCTAACCATGGCAGTAGGTGAAGCCACGTATCCAAGGTGATTTTGGTCGGGTGGTCGGACGCGGAGAAATAAGCGTTCATGTCTGGAACGAAAAACGCGATCGTTTGCGTGATTGCTGCGCCGTTATCGCCCGCGTCAAATGCAACATGTTCTGTAGACGCGAACATGTCTGCTTGTTTGCGTCCTTGTCAAAATCGTTGCTAAGCAGTGTTGACTTCACTACGCGAACCAAAGTTATAGGTCTAGATACTTGTTTGTCTGGGCGTAGGCCTACGCGCGGTAAGCCAACATTAGGTGCGTCCATACCATGCGCCGCAATGCGCGTGAAACCATGTACGCGCAGGTGCGTGACTCGCCACTTACCGCGCGTGTTGGACATCGCTTGCATTTGACGCGTTTGCTGTCATGACCTGACCCATAAGGTTATTGACCTCAACGGCCTAGCAACCGTCATGACCTGACCCATAAGGTTATTGACCTCAACGGCCTAGCAACCGACCATTTTTTTGTTATTTCCATAGTGATTGAATAGTTTTGCAAAAATGAACGTCAGATGGTTTAATGGCAATATGTACCCGATCAATGTACGAATAAATCAGAGCTGAAAGTAAAAGCATCTCGGAGCCTGCTTCTGGACAAGATTTAGCGGCTTCCTTTTATTTATATAGATTATGGGTGTGTGCCCATATTTGTGTGTAGTCTGTGTACCCATATTTGTGGTGGCATTTTTCGGGAGGGCACTTTATTTTGTGCCTAAAATTACAAGGGTCTTCTTCATATTCGGGACATGCTTAAAATTATAGGCCCACGGTGATCTCAAAACCATGACTATGCCCTTTGACCTTGGGCCTATAATTTTAACCATGCTCCTCGTAGCAATCAATATTTGTATAGTATGAAACACAAAAATTAAGAAAACAGCAAATAGACCAAAATCAAAGTTTTATATCTCAGACAGAATTAAAGTCTGTAAGTTGGTAAAACATATTACTACACACAAATTGTCTCAAAAAAGTAAAATATCTTGAATAGTACCGGGTGTGATGCGACCGACGAAATGTCATAATTTTCCTATAGTTTACTATGTCATACCTTGATGGCCACGGTTAAGGGAGGAACAGTGGCCCCTTCTGCACGTCCGACAATGACTTCTTCCAAAAGATCCCATTCATTATACGAACACACAGGACTTGTGGACGATGGCATGTTGCTGCCATTAGCTATTGTAGAGGAACGGCAAAGGAATCCACGAACTACCGTGCTTACGTTTGTGGAGGTACATAGCTTTGAGGAAAAATAATAATTTTCAATACATAACTAGAATTATTACTTATTGTCCTACAACAATAATTCTTGAGGCTCATAATTGGAGCATTTTAAAGTTTTAATATCAGTAGATGTCCTAAAGTCCCGACATCCATCATCCAAAATGCAATGTACGGATTGAACAATAGGACAGAAGATCAGCGCAATGAGTAGTTTTATCACCATTAGCCTACTCTATATTTGATTTACATCATAAAAAATAAAAAGTACAGCAAAGACCCTGGTCACATTCAACTCATGACTATGGAAGAGCATTTGAACAGTTTAAATTTTGACCTCTGTGTGAACGTTGACCCGCCATATCTCAAAAGACTCAATGCTGATAGAGGTCCAGTAAAGTTGAAGTTGGTGGTCTTGAGAAACAATATCCGTCAAAAACAAAACTATGGACACCAAAACAAGCTTCTGTGGCAAAATTGTTGTTTCTTGATGCCAAGCCATAATGCAATTCACGTATATTGTACAGGGTGAGTCAAAAAAAGTGCAATAGAGCAAAGAATCGATATTTATGTAAGAACCACTTTGAACTTTCCAATTATTGAAAGTTTCTATAAATACCACACTCAATAGTCACCTGTTGTGAAAACCTTAAGTCAATCACATCTACCGTTTAATTTTTATGAGTCCTTTTGCTACGATACCCAATTTCATTATTTGTCCACGAGGTATCATGTATTTTGAATGAGAGCACACAATGCACGATAAAGGCACCAACGCTGAAACTGACTTTAACTTCAATACGATTGGTTTTTGCGTTATTTTAATTTCTTTTTTCTGTTCAAACGAACTTTTTAACAAGTCCTTCATACCTCACTCGACTCCAACTCCAGTTTTTTAAATCCCAGTATGTCCAACTTACTGGATATTTTATAATTCACTCCACTTCAATTTGCGCGCATTTCATTTCGACATTTGAAAAAATCCGCCCACAAATGTGTATGTTTTTGATAGAGAATAAACATCTTTAAAGTAAAGGTAAAATGAAAATAACAACAAATAATGTTTCTTTTCCTTAAACAAGACCAAGGACAATAACAATTTGGGTACTCCATATTATTTCAATGCCAATGAGGTTAAGAAAATAGAAGTTGTTCCAAATCTACCTTACACAGAGTGGGCTGACTTTCAAATTTTAGATGTTTCTTGGACAAACATTAAAATTGGGTATCGCTATAAAATGTGTCATAAAAACAAAACGGTGAATGCCCATTCCTTGTTTTTTTCACACAAGGTCACTAATGGATATATCATTTATAAAATGTTTAAAAATCTATAAGGTTCAAAGCGGTTCTTAAATAAAAATGGATTCTTTCTTCTATTGCACTTTTTTTGACTCACCCTGTATATTCATATAATTATTCACATTAACGCTAAAATGTTCTCGTTTTCTCACATAGATGCACTAAGGGGACGATATTTGAAAATGCATGTAAGTTTGAAGACAATCCATATCCCAAACCAATAGGGTCACCCCTCTTTAAGATAACGTTGTAAATACGTCACTGTGCGAATACCTGAACCTCCGTCAGCGAAAGTCGTAAAAACTAGTACCTTCATATCAGAGCCTATCGATTAGAATGTGTGTGGTTGAGTGGGCAGGTTTTTAATTAATTGATATTCATCTTACCGATATAGGTTTGAAGATTCTTGACATATTAACTTCTTGAATACAAAAACGAAGCATCATATCATTCCAATTCCTGCTTTTCTAATTTACCATCCAAGGTAAGTAGCAAAACCAGCGCTTAATATCAATACTGAAATGAAAATTAATATCATAAAGAAACAAAAACAAATGAGATTATTTTCAATATTCAAAAAATATTTAAGATGGTATTTGTGATTTCTAAAAATGTCGAAGTCCGATAATAATGGGACAAATATGACAGAGGTAGACCTGAATCATAAGATATTTCTAAGTCCTGATTTGCTTTAGTCCTAAATATTCAAACAAATCATGGCTTAAATTAATTGAATTGTACGACGGGAATTCATAACATTATTAGTGTGTTTTTAGCGGGTTCGCCGGCGGACAAGTTTAGAACTGTCATGCTTTCGTCAGGAGTAGCTCTGACTTCTTCAAGTACCTAAGAATAAGACATGCCTTGCCTACTGATGGCTCTGAAAAGAGCCGTTCACTGAAGACTGTCCCTTGTCAACAGAGGACAAGCAGATCTCGCCTACCTGCTAATTTTAAAGGTTTTAGTGGCTCTGAAAAGAGCCGTTCACTGAAAATTGTCCATTGTCTACAGAAAAAATTCAAACTAATTTCAGAATCGGAATCCTTGTACTCGACATATCCGAAAAAGTGTCTTTGTGCATGATTATAGGTGCTCTGGTTCAAAATTTAAATTTTCAAAATGGTGGCGGCGGCCATTTTGGATTTTGGCCTCTAGCGAAAAATGCCGGGATTTTTGCGAGGGACATGGGGCTATTTTTTTTTTCTAAATGGTCCACTAAAATGAATGTTCTTTTATTAACTGTAATGTACAGGTATATAAATCATGATAACATTGCAATTGTCTAAAAAGTGGCACAAAAGGGTTTCAAAATTTTGTGTTCAGTGGTTTTGTCCCCCGGTTTTGTTCTCATATTGGCCTCATAATACAATGTCTAAAATGTTACTCATCAAAAGATAAATTAATGAAAATCTTACCTGCTTTACAACACACAAAACCTTGTAGCAACTATATTTTTTTTCATCGTATGGCTCCGAGGTCATAGGCCTACACTATATAATACATGTATACATAATACGTATATCACAACAGTACAAAAAAAAATTCCAAGGCCAAGTTCAAAGTAAAATTGGTGATCTGTACAATTTCTTTACAGAGGTCGCACCACTACATCAAGTTCAACCTCCCTATCTAACTGAAAAAATAACAAAAAGTGTTTCCATTTGCTGACCATACCTGGTACATTAAAATGGGGAAAATGGATTAAAGATATTACTATTCTGAAATTGAAGGACGGTTTTTGGTTCTATTCAACAAATGATGTCACAACATGGAGGCGCTTCTGTAGAGTTTGGTATGGTTTACATCATGTTCTGCTGCGAAAAATCGAGCGGCTCAACTACCAAGAAATGGTGGTGTTAGGACCGTTCACAAACACTTGTTAGGGGGCCTGATGCCAAACTTAAAAGTTTTGACCCTCCTAGGGGCTGAAATAATTTTCCCGGAAAATTGAGTTTATATGCTTTTCTATGGGATTGACCCATAATTTTCATATCAAAAAGGGGGCTCTGAAATTTTGAGATCTGAAATGGGTGCCACCGAAAAATTTTCGCGATGAAATTATTTTGCATCAGCCCCCCCCAACAAGTGTTTGTGAACGGTAAAAATATATCATAAACCATTAGAAAAAATTGTGTTTTGAATGAATGATGATATTTTAACCATGAGGAAATGACGAATTCTTAGGTAACCTTTGACAATAAAAGAATAGGAACTCGATTAGGTGGTGTGATCCCTACAGGTGTTTTTTTACAAGCCTCATTATTTTTCAAGTAAATTTAGATAGACCAACGCCAAAAACACATTTTTACCCGGTCCTGTGTCACAACCTGGTGTACCTTTGTGTTACATAGTAAACAAATGAAATGTTTCAAACATTTTACCTACACGTCTCATTTGAAGTGGTTCATCCTCCTGAGCATTTTGACACCTTTTTTTATGGAAATCGGTTATAAAATGAGAGATTGCGGGCAAAAACAATCACAAAGTAGGTGGGATTTAACCCCACCTCTTTTTTCCACATTTACAATCATTCTGAGCAAATATTGACCTTCTGTATTTATTTACTTGGTTTAGATGTCTGGGAGTTCATTTAGACATTTTTTTTACTAGATTCAAATTTTTAATGGGGGTTTAAGATAAAATTTAACCACCCTTCGCACATTCCACGCCAAACGTCATAAGAAAATAATTGAAAATTATTTTAAAACAGGTTAAAAACATGAGTAATATACAATAAATTTGCCTCAATTTAAGACCTAAAAGAATCTTCTAAGTGAAGGAATACACAAGAGACAGTGTTTTGAAATCCAAGCTGCACATCAAAATGTAACAAAACCACCTTTTTGGGTACCCCAGTATATGACACAGGATCACGTCCACGTTTAAGGATACACAACAAAAATACACTGCTGTCATGAATGTACGTTACGTTTACATTTAGTAAACACCAGTCGTGTCTAGAAGCTAAGGACTCGGACTCGGATTCGGACCCCAAGGCTCGAGGACTCGAAGCTAAGTTCTCGAGTCCGGCAAAATTGGGTCTTTTTAGGTCTTTTATTTTCGTTTATTTTAATCATTTACCTGAATTTGGTTTAGTTGTGGAATCGAATTCAGCAGTCTGCCACTTGCAAAAATAGCCGGATTTCAATTGATCATTATAATCACAACCAAAATGCATTCGCTGTCGTAGTGCACGTTAGAATAAATTATGACCATTGCTTGGTCAACTGGCTCACGCTTCCTTTATCACGAACCACTGATCGAAATGATCACAACACAAAGCCTATGGCATATCAAAATTCGGAACAGGTGTATAAGCCCAGGCTTGAACCAGTAACCAATGGTTACTAACGTGCACTACCACAGCGAATGACAAGGAGCTTGACCTTTGACCTTTTTGGTAAAGAATGGTACATCCTAGATAGGTAAAACTTTATATTTTCTGAATACTAATCCGTTATATAGTCTTTAGTATGCTATATAGTATATATAATTGCTAGTATATATAATTGAACACTTCTGGGTTCGGTATAGATTATATACAGAGTGTCCCAATAAAAAGAGGCCCCTCATTGCGCCCTCTTTTTCTCCTATTTCTGAAAAGTCGATCAAATATATTTTGGTATTGAAAAAAACCTTGAGTCGTTAGCGTTAACAAACCAAAACAATTATGTCTATCGGCTCACAACTTTTGAAGATATGCTCTTTTAAAGAAATGTACCCGTTTTTCACTCTGTCCACGGAGAAGGTTTAGCTACTTCAAAGATTGAAAAGGAGTACACATACCATGCATGAATATCAAACATTCCTCAATGATAACTTTATAAAATAACTTTATTATGGAATGAGCTTTACCGGTGGGTTTATGGGCAATGGATTTTGTTAAGAGTATCATTAATTTGTGGATAAAATGGATGCCGAATGGGACTTCTTGCTCTACTTGCAATTACTTATTTTTTCTTGGTTATTTATGCCTTTTTGTTTTATTATGTTTCTTACTTTCTTACTTTGTTGTTTCTTGCTTTCTTGTTTTATTTACAACATAAGTCCATTCTCTTTTTAGGATAAAGGGTAGCCCTAAAAGGCTGTTTAGTTTGTCTTTGGTTCTTCTGAAGTGAGTTTACTGTGCTGCACTGCCCTCTACTTGGTTGCCTCCTGGGCGAATACAGGTTTCAGCCCTGGTGGTCATTGCATCAATTGCGTTGCGTACCATCCTTGTGCGCCGGATACTTTCGAATGCATTCAGTAATACGTTTGCGAAGATCTTGGATTTTGCCACAAAGGAAGAAATCAAGTAGTGTGAGGTCTGGTGATCGTGATTCGTGCAGGCCACTCCACAGCATGAGCCATCCCAACCACTCTGTTTGCTATCCGTGGACAGAGTGAAAAACGGGTTATTTTATTCAAAAGGATATATCTTCAAAAGTTGTGAGCCGATTGAAATAATTGTTTTAGTTTATTAAAGCTAACGATTAAAGGTTTCTTAAAATACCAAAATATATTTAATCAACTGTTCAGAAATAGGAGAAAAAGAGGCCCCAATGAGGGGCCTCTTTTTTTTTGGGACACCCTGTACAATTAAGTATGATAGGCCTCTTTATATATTTTCAATTTTAAAGTTTATAGTTTATTAATTAATTTGTTAATATTATATAAAAAGCACGTATAAGTCTATAACTGTAAGAGTATCGGATCATTTTGAATGTTAATAACTGCGAAACACCGGCGGTAGAGATTAATAAATGTGTATTTCATGGATTCCCCCACCCTCCCCGAGAGTCCTTCATTAGTGTTTATGAATATAATACAATAGCGGATTCAATAAACCTCGTCGCGTTGCTAAATTTCACTTCTTCTTTTTCATTAAAGCAATAATGTGTGATTTGCATAAAGAATAGATTCCTATTTAAATGTTTGTTTTCACTGATCACATTTTCCCCTTTTAATTTCGAGCCAAACAAAATCGCGATTTCATTCCAGCGCCTACAATGCGTGTACTACGCTCGCCGATCGTAACATGTAATACTGCACGGAGCATCGCGCTCGACGTGTGTACACATAAGCCGACATCCACGGGAGATGTTAGCAAGCACTCGATCGATGAACTCTGAATAAAACCGGGTCGACCCGGTTTTAATATAAAAAGTTAAATTTTACTGTTATTAAAGCACTTCAGGCTTGGTCTTTTACGTGGTATTTTAGTACACCACTGGGCATTATAATTATGCAAAAAGTAGAAATCCGAGTAAAATTGAGGGCGTCACTGTAGAGCAAATCACACATTATGGCTTTAACTTACCGTTATTTTTGTGTTGTTGAAAGCCAATGCTAGAGGACAAGGAAGGGTTCTGAAACAAAAATACAAGACACAATATTATTATTTATATCAGGCTTTTGAGCGATACAACAAAACTAGATATTGTATACTGCTTACTGCTCCCTTAACCGGCTTGGTCGTCGGGGCACCACTGATGACATCTTGACAATCTCTCGCCATCTGTTCCTGTCTTCCACTGCCCTCTGTGAGGTAGCAAAGTTCAGGCCAGTCCATTCTCTTATGTTGTCTTCCCATCTCTTTTTCTGTCTTCCTCTTCTTCTTGAGCCAACCACTGTACCCTGTAGGATTGTCTTTGCTAAACCAGAGGAGCGAGAGATGTAGCCGTACCAACGTAGTTTACGTTGCCTGACTGTTGTTAGTAGGTCATCGTAGGGACCAATAGCGTGCTTCACTCTGGTCCGCACCTCCTCGTTGGTCACATGGTCTTTATATGAGATGTTAAGGATCTTACGGAAACACCTCAACTCCAGTGCTTGTATTCTCCTTTCCAAGTCAGCTGTCAGTGTCCACGTTTCACAGGCATACAGGAAGATGGATATGGCGAGGGTGCGCATCAGTTTGATTTTTGATCCCAGTGAGATGTTCTTGTCATTCCAAAATGGCTTTAATTTTGCCATGGCACTGGTTGTTTGTGCAATCCTGGAAAGCACTTCAGGTTTTGACCCGTCATCTGATATAATTGCACCAAGGTATTTGAAGCTGGTTACTGTTCCTAGCCTTTGCTCACTTATTTCCACTGCTTCATTGATTCCTGATGGATTGTTGGTCATCAGCTTGGTCTTTTCTGCACTTATTTCCATTCCATACCTCTGTGATGTTTGATGAAGGTTATTAATCAGGGACTTGAGTTCTTTCTCACTGCCAGCTAAGCCATCTATATCATCAGCGAAGCGAAGATTAGAAACTGCTCTGCCTCCGATGCTAACAGTTCCCTCATGGTTCTCTAGTGCATCAGCCATAATTCTTTCCAGGAACAAGTTGAAAAGCGTTGGTGATAGCAGGCAACCTTGTCTCACCCCGACTGATGTTTGAAACCAGTCTCCTTTTTTTCCATTTGCTAGCACTGCACTCGTGGCCTTACTGTACAGCTGTTCGATGGTACGCACTAATCTTGGGTTGATGTTATACGTCCTCATAGTGGCCCAAAGTGCAGCATGCCACACCCTATCAAACGCCTTCTTAAATGAAGACATGCTATAGGTCCTGCTGGTGTTGGAGATGTTTTTCACACAGTATTCTAAGGTTGAATATCTGTTCTGTGGTACTCCTTCCTGCTCTGAAGCCTGCCTGTTCTTCAGCGATGATGTTCTCCGCCAGAGGTTTCAGTCTGTTCAAGATAAGTCTTAACATTATTTTGCTGGGGTGGCTGATGAGGCTGATTGTGCGGTAGTTCTGACAAAGCTGGAGATTTCCTTTCTTGGTGAGTGTAATCACTAGAGACTGTGTCCAAGGTGTAGGCAATTTGCCGGTCTTCCAAATGTTGTTACATATCTTTGTAAGCATGTCAATAGCTGCATCACCTGCTGCTTGAACAAGCTCACCTGGAACGTTATCTATGCCTGGTGATTTGCCCTTTTTCAGTGCTTTCACAGCGGCTTCTACCTCTTCTCTCAGGATAGGCTGACTTTCCTCATTATCTGGGTAATACTATGGGCAGTCTAGGATTGATGGATCACCTTGCAGTTTGTAGTTGTACAAGTCAGAGCAGTACTCCGTCCACCTACTAAGAATCTCCTTTTCTTCCACTAAACACTTCCTGTTCTTGTCCTGTATAGTTGCAGATCTGCTGTTCTTTACAGTGGTTAAATTCTTTACCAGTTGGTATGCTTTTCTACTGTTACTCTTGTTCAGGCTTGACCCCACCTCTTCACATTGCTGTCCAATCCAGTTTTCCTTTGCTTCTTTAATGCCTTTCTTAACCAACTTGTTGGCCTCCCTATATTCTCTTGCTCCATCTGGATTGTTCCGTTTACACTTCAACTCTCTTCTCCTATCGCAGAGCTCCAGCACTTCCTTTGTGATCCATGGCTTCGTCACATGGCGGTGTTTGCCTAAGAGCTCAGAGGCGGTCTCAGTGAGAGCTGTATTAAAGGTGTCCGTTAAGGAGTCCAAATCCAGGTCTGTATCTTTCATGCAGATCAGCGGAGCAAATTTTCCTCCGATGTTGGCTGCGAATTCCCTTGCCACGTCAGGGTCCTTCAGTTTCTCGAGGTCAAACTTTACCCTCAGTTGTTTGGGTTTCTTGGGTTTTTTTTCAGTCTCACTCTGAAGGTCATCATCACGAGATCATGGTCGCTTCCTACGTCAGCACCTGGAAAGCTGCGGGTTCTTGCAACATTAACACCAGAGCGAAAGCGCTTTTTGACCAAGATGTAATCAATCTGGTTATGATGGTTTCCATCAGGGCTGTGCCATGTCCATCTTCTTGGAGGCTTATGTTGTCCAAGGGTGTTGGCTAGCACAAGGTTGTTGTAGGTAGCAAAGTCCAACAATCTGAGGCCTCTGTCGTTTGTTTCCGGGTTACAGTAAGGGCCACACACTTCCTTCCAATCTGATTGAGCGTCCTCTCCTACTTTGGAGTTCCAATCTCCCATTACTACTAGGATATCCTTCTTTGGTGTTTCATCCACGAGTGTCTGAGTTTGGCTGTATAATGACTCCAATTCATCATCTCCATGACTCGTAGTTGGAGCATACACTTGAATGATGGTGATATTAAAGGGAGAAGCCCTCAAACGAAGAGTGATGAGTCTTTCCGAAACTGGTTTGCAACCCATGACGGCATTTACGGTATCTTTGTGGATGATAAACCCCACTCCGTGCTCATGCTTCAATTCGCTTCCACTGTAGTAGAGCTTATGACCTTCATCAGTGCACATCTCGCCGTGGAATTTCCAGCGTGCTTCACTGAGCCCTATGATGTTCCATTGGTACCTATCAAGCTCATGGGATAATTCCTCTAATTTCCCATCAGGTCTCAGAGTTCTAACATTCCATGTTCGAATGGTAATGTTGTCTCTACCTCGGATCTTTGTCGCACCAGTAGCATACTTATCACCTCTGTCCTGGCTACGCCCAACAGAAGGCGCGGTCATTGGTCCGGGCTGCGACCGATCCGGTATGTTCAATTTATTTATTGTCATACTGTCATCGATTGGTGAATCTTAGGCAATTACAGCTTGGCGGAGCCTATCCCTCTCCAAGCCGTCGTCCTGGTCTGTCCGCCACCTGCTGAACAATTGAATATATGAATACAAAACCCACCCAAGTCCATACGCTGGCCAAATTGAGTTAAGCATGGGAAATTGTTGCTATACATAGGCCTGTCATATGTATGAAAGAACAACTCAAATTCATCATCTGTGTCTACTGAGCATGTGAGAAATAGCATGTATGAAAGAACCACCCAATTCCGTGATTTGAGTCTTGTAACACATTGATTGAAATCCAGTATGTATAAAAGTCCACTTGTAACACATTCATTGCTGGAGAGTGACTTTTGAAAAATAAAATGGGTTTAATAAAGGAACGTGTGTGTTTTTTATTACATGTCAGAATGCTTATCTACATTATACATACCTGTATTCTTTATTTTGTATTATCTTACTAGTGGTAATCTCATTCCAACGTTGTTGTCTTTGTATATGATTCAAAAAACTACCCAAGTCCAAAATTTAAAATGAACCCTACAAAGTCCCTGAAATGCTAATCGTCATACTTTATACAGTTTAATCCACTCATTTGCACGTAAAACTTACCATATTGACCAGGTAAATCTAACTTAAGGAATTACAATGACTAGCGGGACACCCGCGCTACGCGCGGGTCCCCGCTAGGTGAGTAAATGGGAGCGTTCACTAAAACGGGAGGCATTACTGAACAGGTAGAATCATTGAAAAGGTAAATTTCATTTATCTGAGTCTGACCCTCGTTAAGCCTAAGTTTCCATTTTAGTTTCTTTCTTTCTTTTTAGTTTCTTCTACATGTGCCAATTTTGTTCCATTTTTTAAAAACATTTTGCTGCTAAGCTTGCAAAGTTACCATGTTTTTTATTTACTCAATCCCGTTCCCATTATTTTCTAAATCTGTCCTTTCTTACATTTCCCTGTTGACTTCATTTTTTATTTGCTGCTTAGCTTGTGATTTCCAATTTTCATGTTATTTATTTAGTTCTGTCCTCAGTTTAATAGCCTTTTTTATTTAAATCATCTAATTTTATTAGATTTTATTATTCTTTCCTTCTTTAGCCTATTTTATTCCCGTTTTCATTTTCTCACTGTGACTAACTATAGGCTAACCCACATACTCGTAGGCCTACCTGTTTGTCCTCATTTTGTTTTCTTTTTTAATTACAGTAGGCCTACCTCTTCATGTTGTTTGTACTTTTTAACACACATCTTTCCCCCGTATTTATTACGCCTACGGTCGGTCGTTCACCCGTATTATCATTCATTGCGCGACTCTGCGTCATTTACGCGCGACATGGCGTAGTGCTGCGTTACCCGCGAGCTATCGCTGCGCTGCGCTACGCGAGCGGCTTGGCATTAGATACGCCCGTACGACGCGCACGGGCTAGCTTGACAACTGACTCCCTTTTTTTGTTTACCCAGCATAGCAACGTACCACATTTTCACTGATTTTGAGGCCAATTCTTGACCGTTTTCAACCAAATAAAGTTTAAACACGTTCCCGTATATCCATCGATCTCCCGTATGAATTTGGCGACATTTGGATCGAAACTGACGGAGCCTTTCCATGATAGATAGATAGATAGATAGATAGATAGATAGATAGATAGATACATACATACAACATTTCCCTATTTATAGTAAGACTAGCGGGACACCCGCGCTACGCGCGGGTCCCCGCTAGGTGAGTAAATGGGAGCGTTCACTAAAACGGGAAGAATTCCTAAACAGGTAGAATCATTGAAAAGGTAAATTTCATTTATCTGAGTCTGACCCTCGTTAAGCCTAAGTTTCCATTTTAGCTTCTTTCTTTCTTTTTAGTTTCTTCTACATGGGTCAATTTTGTTCCATTTTTTTAAAACATTTTGCTGCTAAGCTTGCAAATTTCCGTTAGCATGTTTTTTATTTACTCAATCCCGTTCCCATTATTTTCTAAATCTGTCCTTTCTTACATTTCCCTGTTGACTTCATTTTTTATTTGCTGCTTAGCTTGTGATTTCCCGTTTTCATGTTATTTATTTAGTTCTGTCCTCAGTTTAATAGCTTTTTTATTTAAATCATCTAATTTTATTAGATTTTATTATTCTTTCCTTCTTTAGCCTATTTTATTCCCGTTTTCATTTTCTTACTGTGACTATAACTATAGGCTAACCCACATACTCGTAGGCCTACCTGTTTGTCCTCATTTTGTTTTCTTTTTTAATTACAGTAGGCCTACCTCTTCATGTTGTTTGTACTTTTTAACACACATCTTTTTCCCGTATTTATTACGCCTTCACCCGTATTATCATTCATTGCGCGACTCTGCGTCGTTTACTCGCGACATGGCGTAGTGCTGCGTTACCCGCGCGCTATCGCTGCGCGACTTGAACGGCTTGGCATTAGATACGCCCGTACGACTCGCATGGGCTAGCTTGACAACTGACTCCCTTTTTTGTTTACCCAGCATAGCAACGTACCACATTTTCACTGATTTTGAGGCCAATTCGTGACCGTTTTCAACCAAATAAAGTTTAAACACGTTCCCGTATATTCATCGATCTCCCGTATGAATTTGGCGACATTTGGATCGAAACTGACGGAGCCTTTATAGCATACATAGATAGATACATATTCAAATTCAAAGAACAGACCTTCCAGAATAGGTAGTCGTTACTCTGAGTTTCATGCCTAGAAGGCAATCGTCAGACGACACGATGAAATACTTTGGGTGGACTACCATCTCTTAGGAATGTGAGTGAATATACATTCCATGGTGTCAACACAGCCAAAGTCTATTCAGAGTCAGTCTGTCTATCGGAGATAGTCAGAAAGTGCTCAACTGCAAAAACAGGAGCGTAATAACAACATTTACTCATAGTTAGACTATCTTTTGAATAAAGTCAAGGGGGTGACACTAAATTCACGGTTGTTCTATTCCCAACGCAAACCTATGACAAACCCCGCTGGTTTGCTCGTTAGAAAATGAGGCCAGTTATCGATCGGTTATGAATAATTAATTTCGATCCCTTGATCATGTTTAATTAGGGTTGGCAAATAACGACGCCGTTAGTTTTGCGAACTCTGCCTGTTCAATGCGAGTAGCAAGCTTGAAAGAGCGCCAGCTAGCAGAGCAGGGAGCAATCCGGTGATGGCGCACTAGTATTTCCCATCAGGCACCAGTGATTTGTTTTTTCCAGAAAGTCTACTAGTTTGAGTCGGGAATGACTTTTTACAAAAGTAATGTTGAAATAAGGACTTGCTGTCAATAATGCGATGAAAACGCGTGTCAGATGCAAGGTATGAAATACAAGTAGTATTTCAAGTCAATAAAACCTTTGACATGACATCTGACCTTTCAACATGGCGATATATTAGCTTGTACTACACCACATTTCGCCATAATACATTCTAGAAACGCTTGCTGTTAGAATAAGAAAAATTTTAATGCTAATTTATTGCACATTCTAGGGAAGCGTGGTTACCTTTTTAAAATAACCGAGTGAGAGGGTTTTCAAGAAAATATTTTTCCTGTCAAAACTGAAGCATCCTCTGTATAAAAGAAAATATGAATATTAACTGCACATCATATATAACGATTCGTGATACCCAATTATGGCGCATTTGATGTCGTTTAAGAGGCAGAGAATTTTATTTCAATTTTATATACGCCAAAATATTTTTTTAATTGAGCAAGAATAAAGATAGAAAAAACGTTGAAAATCCTATGTGAATATTACATTAGACCCAACCAAAGATTACTGTTTCGTTTTTATGGTAATCTAATCTTTTATTTCCTGAAAAAACATTTTGGGTCTAATGTCAAATATTCACATACTTGATCAAAACATCGAACGTGTATACAAGAAAATGGTAGGTTTTCCTCTAGAGTATTTTACTGACCATGGAAATGTACTGAGACACAAGCACGTGTCAAAATCGATATCATGTATTGTCCATATAGACGCCCAGTTATCATGTTTTTGTTGGATTTTTTTTTTGTATAAAACACGTAGTTAACAATTGAGCGCTAATAATACACATAAACGTTTTTAGGCAAATAAAATTCCAAAATATGGTACGTTTTCTGCCTTTGCTTGTCACGTGGTAGGCCTATGTTGAAGTTGCGATTATATCTACAAATAAGTTTCAAAAGAATTCCAACAAGACAAGTGGCCGAGTGGTCTAAGGCGATGGGTTCAAAGTGTGTCCAAAGCAGTCCGTCGCCGTGAGTTCGAACCCCGCCTCCACCAAACTTTAATGAAGTAAAATTAAAATTAAAATTTTACTTTTTAATAAATTTCATATTGGGGAAATGTGACTGGCAGAATTTATTTATGGCGTGGAGTGGTGTGATTCAATCTATTATATGATTGAAGACAGGTGATGAGTGCAACCTGCTGCAGTGCAGCGCGGTATATTCAAAAATTGTATTCATCTATTGCTATGGTAGTTAATCCGATTATGACGTCACTTCTACGGCGTATAGACACAGCGAGACGTCCAGTACAGCTTCAATTGTCACTCGTCAACAATAGAATTTTGACTCTTTTAAATCAATACTTTGGTTAAATGGAATGGGAAAGACATCCCCAAGTGATATCGATTGTTTTTAGCCAATGAGATAGGAGTCATTTTTGTTGCGTTGGAAAAAGCGAGCTACCTTATTGGTCAACTACCAATCGCTGGTCGTTCAGCGACGGAGTATAAATTCAATTTATTTGTAAACTGGCGCTTGATGTTGTAACCTGGCGCTTGATGGTGCGTTTACGTTTCCATTCGAGTTTATTGGTTTGTTTCCGCCTAAACAAAATATAATTCTTTACCTGGCGTTGACGATGTGCGAAGCCACTGGAAGCTGTTGGCATTTACAGCAGTTGAGATGCAGAAATGGTGCCAAAATTTAACCCATACTGTCATTGGAATTACAATTAAATACAACATTTTTTGGCAAATATGATTTGTATAACCACCACATTACATACCAGTGTACGAAATCAATTATTGATGCTTACCCGCCAGCCTGAATATAATCATGATTCAAACAAGGAGAGGCTAACGCATCATACTCTGGAACAAAGAAACATTCAAACGTTACAAACTAACGCACGAGATCAAATTAAAGATGCTTAATTTATTTATTTCGGATCATACGAGATCAATTATTGATGCTTACCCGCCAGTCCAATATAATCATGATTCAAACAAGGGAGAGGCTAACGCATCATACTCTGGAACAAAGAAACATTCAAACATTAAAAACTAACGCACGAGATCAAATTACAGATGCTTTCAGATGTTTTTTTGCCACTTAAGTGATTCCAAAACTTAAACTTAATCCTAAGTAGTACACTACATTGCTTATTTTGTAAAAGATCTAAAAATCGCAAATTCTGGACAAAATGACCCAAAAATAAATGAAAACAAAATTTGTGTTTTTGGTAACACCCTATTTCATACAGAGTGATATATATATATATGGAGAAACATTTCCGAAGGGTAACCAGCTTCTAACAAAAAATGCCGACAACCTGTAAAATTTGATTCAATGGCCATCCATCTACAGCCTGTCTCAAAAAAAAATTGTGCAACTGAAAAGCGCCCTCTTTGGTAATTAGAAAATACCGTTGTGACACGATGCTTACATCAACGTCATGGGCGTAGTCTCAGCTCTCAAATGCCGTTTGTTCTGTTCAATTTGCTTGTTTTAATTTCGAGATATGTTTAGTTAACGACAAAAGGGTAAAGTCACAATTGTGCCACTTTTACTAGGGAATAAGGCTTTACATGTAAATCAGTGATAGCATCAAGTTTATCAAGAGTTCCTTCGTGAGATCAAAAGAATGCATCAATTACAAAATACATTTTTTACTGTTTTATCATGATGCAGGAATAATGATTCTCTTTTTCCACTTAAAAAGATTAAATGATAAATAGATATTTCACATTCTGCTGAAAAAATAAATACATGTGCATGTCAATGATTTTATCGTAGTAAATATTGTTCTCTAAGTCACTTAAGACATGTTAAATGACAAACAAATATTGCACACTTATAGGTTAATGAACGCGTATTACTTGTTGGGAGAGAAATTAGACAAAATAATGCACGCGCGCTGATGTTGATGCGTCTAATGCACGAGTCCCGATGGGAGAGTGCATTAGACACATCAACATCAGCTATCATTGATTTACATGTACAGCTCTCTTCCCTAGTAAAAGTGGCACAATTATGATTTTACCCATTCGTTGTTAAATAAACAGATCTCGAAATTGAAATAAGCAAATTGAACAGAACAAACGGCATTTGAGAGCTAAGACGATGTCCTTTACGTTGATGTAAGCATCACTTTCACTTTTCACTTGAACAATTTTTTTTGAGACAGGCTGTATAACGTCTGACATCGAGAGACGCGTAAAAATAGACCAAGTCGTCATCTCAATAAAATTCTTCATCTTGAACACAGTTAAGGGGTGGGTATGAAATTATTGTGGGACATGAGAGCACATTAGACATATCGAATTGCATTCTGAATACGAAGAATGTCCTTCTGATATCAAATTCGCGCTATAATACACATTTTATGGCAAATGATTAAATATTGATATTTTTGATATTTAACAGTCCTCGAAGTAAACTTTATAAATCTAATGAAATGATATGTACTTAAAGTGTATATAGCTGCGATGAAAAGCCGACGATCAATTGAAAATTTTGACCTTTCGTATTGAAGATATGGATTTTTTATTTCGAGGACTGTTAAATATCAAGAATTTACCAAAATGTTGTTTTAATTTGTCATAAAATTATTTGTATTATATCGCGAATTTCAAAAAATCAAAATTATTTGTCTGATGTACTCTCAGCTCCCACAAAAAATGCGTGAAAACGTCGCTAAACGTTAATATCAAATCCCTTAAACCATCGAGTTAATATTTATAGTAGCTCGATGGTGAAACTATGCGTGCGTATTCCTTTTATGATTCACTTAAATGTTCATTGTACTTCTATTATTACTACAAGGACACACTGGCGCGGCGTGGAACAGAAATGTGTATTTTAGTTTCAGAAATTGTTGTTACTTGCGTACTCCTTGGCGTATTCTTAAAAAAGCTCGTGCCACAGTTTGATAAAAAATTTAAAGTAAAAAACAAACAAAAACAAAACCGCATTAGTTTTTCAACTTGGGAAGAGCTTGAGATAAACTATTAAATTAAAATATTATGATGGATCCGAAATAAGTAGATCACTTACATCACTTATATCGCCCATTGAGAAAACCACTTTATCCTCATACTCAAGTTGCTCAAAGATGGGTTCAATATCGAACAGTACACCGCGTCACCAGCCCTATATCTTCGTGTCAGAAATTGCCATGATAGTGCTAGTTGTTCAACAGCACGGCATGGCGATTTTGTTCCGCCGTGATTTAATAGCTTCGAGATAAAATGTCGCGCACTCCAGGCAAAGTATAACACACCACCTGTACCTGTACGAACACCAGCTGTACGATAGATACATAACTGTTCTTTTCCACTACGCATATACGCATGCTCCGCTGCGATCTGCGCATGCTCATTACCCTTTTAACGTTTCTAACTCAAGAAATTTGTTTTTGGTCAGTTTTTGTTTTCAAGACGCAAGCGGGGAATTCAATGCGCAGAGTAAAGGTTATCAGATTCTTTTAACACATACCGTAAAACCTCGACTACAAGCATATAGTGTATTTTTGATGAAAGCTAAATTAAAACGAGACAGCCGCAAATATGCCAATACAATAGATTGGTCTTACAATAGTACATGTTTTTATATGTTTGTATCGGTAATTAATTTGCTCAAACTCCATAATATTATAATTTTGTCGATGGATGGCGTCTGGATTAATTCAGCTTTCATCAAAAGCACTTTGCTTGTAGACGAGGTTTTACGGTATATTCATGTGCAAGCCTTACAAAAGTATTGTTCAAATAGCAAAAATAACGAAATATATTCAAGGATTTGAGATTTTATCATATCAATAGTAAACACACCAGCATAGGCCTATGTAGCTATAGGAGCTTGGTCGGGTCACACAATTCATATCAATCCAATTAAATGTGCTTCAGGAATACGAGTCGATTTGGACTATTCATTGAGTTATCAATTCTGTAAAGACTGTGTAAATACAGGCTTTATTGTCCGACATTCTAAAAGAATAATCATTCTTGCTTGGATATTTTGAAAGACAACTCAAACAGCTAAATTAATAACATGATCGCTGAGCTATAGGGTCATTCCATATGAAATCAAGGAGTCGCCCCACCTGACCCCCTCAGATTTGCTTTATATTTTAGTCATATGTTCTACCTGTAAAAATATTAAAAACCTGCAAATTTGAGGTCTGTAGCTCTTACGGATTTTCTGTGGCAGCCATTTAAAGTTGGAGTAGGGGGTCTAAATTTGGACCCAAAAGTTGCCCTTTAAACAGATTTCATCTTTGGGAGCCTGTGCCTTCTTTGTAAAAAGAAAGAGAGGTCTGAAACTTAGTATACACACTAACTGCATGCCCAATTTGTCAAAAAATAAAAAATAAAAAAATTCTGTAATTGCGTGTTGTGTCACGGGGTCATTAAATATGCAAGAAAAAATGTAATGTTTTGTAAACTGGCAAGGTTAGCCCCCCTAAATTCACATTTTTGGTCAGATTAATTATTTTTTGTTGTCACTGATGCTATATATAGGATAAATACAATGCATATCCAAAAAATTGAGGTCACAACTCATTTACATTTCGAACAGCGCCCTCACGAAGATGAAATTTATTGCAAATTGAACATTTTCAGGGGGCCCAAAGTCGATGTGGTCCACCTTCAAAATTTATAAAACATCACTTTTATATAACTACTAGTCTTAAATTTCAACTTTGCTAAGTCTCAGTAATTGTATAGGTTGACTTCATATAAAATGACAAGCCCAAAGTTGATCATTTTCTTATGATTGCATGTAGTGCAAATGTGCCGAATTCGGAAGGCTTGAAAGTCAAATTGGCCACAATATTATAAACTGTAGGCACCTGTATGCATTTTGTGCAACTTTGCAGAGTTTTAATCCGTGTCTTGCATTCTGATTAACATTTTTTAACCGTTAACTTCACATTAGCGAACCAGGTGTGTACTTTCATCTAGCTATAGGCTTTTAAAAATGACAACGAGAATCGAGGCATTCGTATGCACGTTTTATGTAGCCATCAGAAAAGGACTAGCTCAGATCGCCGCACGCCAAATAAGTTAGCAGTTTAAAATGTGCATTTTTTCCCAGCCTTAAAAAAATAGAGAATCGAGTCTGGTACCTCTCGGTTCTGAAACTCAGTGCATTACCACTATACTAAGCCAACTAACTAATTATAGCTGTGAGAAGTTTGATAGTAGTCCTTGATATTGTTGAATAGAATAAATAAATACTGATATTTATCTAATGTACAATGTTATTCAAATGGACATTCCATATAACTAGGAATATGTGAAATGGCTATCAATCGATCAATCAATATAGTTTTCAGTTCCTTCCTTCCTACCTTCCTTCCTTCCTTCCTTCCTTCCTTCCTTCCGTTAAAGTGCAGACCACATATATAGATAGGGATAATCACACTGCGTTGGTGGCTCATGCGTGGAGCAACACGTGCAAAAATATCAGGTGCAAGTAAAAAGCTGACTGTAACTTGTAAGATGCTACAGTTGTTGGGTCCTCAGCACAAATTTGAAAGCGTTGAGAAATGAGAAGGCTGCAGGATCACTCTCAAGATGTTCCAATCCCTAGTTGTTCTTGGGAAAAAGGAGTTGGAGTAGGCAGCTGAGTTGCAGTGTTGGCACAGGAAACGAGATGAATGACCTCTGGTTCTGGATGTTGATGGAATAAGATAATTGGACCACTCGATGTCAATGAGACCAAACCTGATTCGGTACATCATCTGGAGTCTGCTCAGTCGGCGGCGACAAGTTATCAACAACAGTTTTCAAGTTATCAACAATAAATAATAAACCGATAAATCATGGAATACGACATCATTGCATTCTGTTGCCTGAAAAAGTCGACGATCAGATTGAAATTCGACGATCAGACTGAACTTCTAAAAGGGACAAGTGCCTAGATATCAGCGTTAAGTTTAAAACGCATTGAAAACGCCAAATTGCAGTCACAAAATATATAATATTAGTAAATCACCAAAGCGAATGGTAACGTAGGTATGTGGAAAAGAACTGTATTAACAATAACTAAGTATGTGGCCAAAGATTTGTCGCTTTTTTGAAATATCACCAAAAATATCAAATTTTGGGAAAACGTCCCAAAATGTAAAACAAACATGAACCTTCCAAAATAAATACATATTCGTACTTGGCGGCCCATTCACTACCTGCCGCTGTGATCTGGGGCAACTCATCGCTTCCCCTCTCCAGTTACCTGTACTTCAAGTTTGCCACAGCCCTTATGTAACAACAATTTCTGAAACTAAAATACGCATTTCTGTTCGACGCCGCGCCAGTGTGTCCTTGTAGTAATAGAAGTACAATGAACATTTAAGTGAATCATAAAACTCATAAAACTTGTAACTTATAAAACAGTGTTGAACAATTACCGCTGAGTGCACCAAATCCGCGTAACTTACTAGTTTAGTAGCTTACTTCTTTAGTAGTTACGCCGCAACTGCCGAGTATCTTACTAAACTAGTATTTTTGGGACTTGCTCTGAAGCGTAACTGGCGAGTAACTACTTCTTTAGTATCTTAGTTAATTGAGCAGAAAATCCAAATCAGCACCTTTAATATCACGTTTTTAACCACGCGGTCTTACGTCGTCAATTGTTATTCAATACTAACAATAGGCTGTGTTACGTGACGAAATACCCCGGTACAAACAAAATACGCTATCAGTGTATTTTGCGTGCCTTGTGATTTTGTAGTAGGCCTATTATAGTTTATTTATTAATGTCCCAGAGGGGCCTAACCTGCTGGGGGTGGGGGACTCAGCCGTGTAGTTTTAGTAAAATTCCTTTCGGGGTCTAAGTAGTTGACATGTTCAGGCTCGTATCAGGGTCAGTTGTAGGAGGGGTCAAAGACAAAAACAAATCTGGTGGACATCATTTTGGCCATGTGTTCTCATGATAATTGCTCGCGAAACACGAAAATCATATTCAATTGTTCACCATTTTACCCCAAAATTAAGGTGATATTTTTTGTTTACTATGCCGATATTCAAGTTTTACATTATTTTTGCCCAAATAAGGGATAAAACTGTGTGTTTACCGGGCAATTTTTAATGGATGAGATGGGGGATGAGATTTTCAGGGGATTGGTTTTAGGGTGTTGACATTTTCTTTTGTTAGGTTGTTTTTTGTTTTTTTGGTTTGTGGTTTTTTTTGGGGGGGGTGGTGAGTTAGCAAACCAACTCATTAAAAGGGGTACCCCGCAAAGACTAACTTAGTACTCAGTTCAAATGACCATACGTCATAATCATCCGCAAACATGGGTCTCATTTGGGGGCATTTTGTATAATAATGGATCCCCATTTATATACAATAAAGGTTTACATTTTTCAAAAACATCACAAATTTCACCAAAATGAAGCGATTGATTTTTTTATTTGGTAACAATGTCGCGAAATTGTTTTCAATTTGGCCAACATATCTGACAATCTTGCACAGTATTACTATACCCACGGTTGTCAGATATTTTATTATTAGGCCTATTCTATGCAAGTATCAACCGGATGGTGTGCACCAGGAGTGGGATACTGGGGCATGTAATTCCTCAAAATCTATTTGGCACAAAACTTACAATTATTCCTAATTCGTGAATCGTGGGGAGGTCCTGAAATAAGAGAATTTATGTTAGAGATAAAAGGTCATATTGAGTTTTGAAAACATGTTTCCCCAGACATGAAAATATTTGTATAGATTCGAATTATTACTTAGTATAGCAGAATGCAATTGTCATAATATAAGGTACAAAATAAACGCATAAAATAACGGGACTTTATAATAATAATGACTCTATAGTGAAATTTGAATGGTAGGCCTACTATAATTCTGCTATCTACTGAAGATACAAATGGAATCCAACATGCATTTGATGATCACTGTGTGACACGTCACAGGGAATGAACATTGATTGACTGATAATTGTTTAATTGGTTGATTAATTAATTGATTGATTAATTAATTAATTAATTAATTAATTAATTGATTGATTGATTGATTGATTGATTGATTGATTGATTGATTGATCGATTGATGCACGGTTATACTAATTAACGATGATAAGTTCCAACTGCCACCTTTCAAAAATAGATGATATCACCATAGACCCTGGAAATTTCCAGGGTCTATGATATCACCCGCATTTCGCGTGATAATATTTTTTCTTAGTGGCAACCTGTATCTCATCGATTTTGATATACCCTTTCCTCAGGTTTTTGCCATTCTAAATATTTGTACTTTTATATAGGCCTACACTTTAGCAGTTATATGAGGTGTCTATAGTTCCAGTGTTAAGACCAACTTTACCTTTAAACGTTCCGTCAGTAGGCCTATACGAAAGGGTTGTGGACTGTGGCGCCGCATACGAGACGCTCCACGAGCAGAAAACGCTCTATTAAGAAATATCTTATTATTTACTTCCAAAATCTCATCAATATGAATGATTTTCTCCTCAAATCTATTAGTCGATTTGCTTACTCGCCAACTTACTCCTCGAAGGATGAAGAGTACGTTGCCGAGTAAATAACAATAGCTGCGGCTTAACTTTACTAGTCTAGTAAGTTACGCACATTTGGAAGTCACGAAACTCTGAGATACTCGCCAACTTACTCCGCAAAAGATGAAGAGTAAGTTGCTGAGTTTGTAACAATAGAACTTACTAGTCTAGTAACTTACGCCGATTTGGAAGTCTCAAAATGCGAGATACTCGCCAACTTACTAAACTAGTAGCTTACTCCGAAGTTACGCGGATTTGGTGCACTCAGCGGTAGATGTCAAAGGTAACAACGCAGACCTCTTCAATGCAGTACAGGCAATGCTTTTAAAACAGAAAAAAATCAAGCATTCGAGCCCGGGTTTGTTTCCTTTTGGTTTATATCTTTATGATATGAATTGAAGCAACTACCACATATTGACAACAAATAAATATAACTTTCATACACATTAACCCTTAATTATTTTATCAGCCTACTGCACAAATAAAATTCACATTTCTAATGCATAAAAAGGAATCCAGATGAGCAATGGTTTTGGGGGTTGTGGTGAGCAGCGGTGGTTTCGGATTAGGATGTATAGGTGCGCCATGGCTACAGAGCTATGCGCTCTGTAGCCATGGCGCCTATGTTCAAGGGTATTAGGTTTGGCAGACAACGGTGGCCGATCATTTAAATGGGGTGACCCTATTGGTTTAGGATATGAATTGTCTTCAAACTTACATACAATATCAAATATCGTCCCCTTTATGCATCTATGTGAGAAAACGAGAATATTTTCAGCGTAAATTAATGTGAATAATTAGCACAATCAGCAAGCCAATGATCATTGCGTGAATTGCATTATGGTCCGGCATCCAGAAACATGCAGCACCGTTGCCGTATTTTTTTTAATGATTTTTGTAAATTAAAAAAACTGAGTTTTCATTCTTGTAGTTTTAATTAATTAATTAATTTTGTAGAGGGGGACATTTTTTCTTATATTTTTTTTCATGTTCCTCGTATCGTGCTTGAGAAGATAAGGTCTTCTTATGTATTTATTTCGCCCCTTATTTCTTTATTTTTGTTTTCAGCGTTTCATTATTACAGAGCCCTTTGACGTAATTTATTTCCCGAGCCGGGCCGAGGTATGTTTTTAGCTGTTATAGAAACAAAAGTGCACAAAATATATTTCCCAATGTAATGTATACATTTTCACATAAAAACAAATAATTTAGGAGTTAAAATGGATGTGAAAAAAATTACCGAAATAACCCCACCGGGAATCGAACCGGGCCTCCCGCGTGGCAGGCGAGAACTCTACCACTGGACCACGAAACCTTTTGAACAAATACGGAAATTTTTAAAATTATATATATATTCAAGTCAAATAATTGCAGTCTCTTCATCAGCGTTTGGTTCCGCTGTTTCCATCCACGATATATACAAAATCACACGTAGCATTATACAAATTATAATGAGGCGATTTACAGGGGTGAAACGCCGTCTGATGGCGAAAATCCGACCCTTTTCCCACGTGTTTATCCTACCCTAGCAGCGCATCTGAGTGGGTCCCCCAGGGGCAAATAATAATATTTTAAACAATGGTATTACGTCACGGCTTCTTTATTTTTTTTAAAAATTGGCCCTCAAACTCATAATAACAGTCCAATACAAGAATTAACTGCAGAAAGTCATACTTTAATAATCTATCTTCCTGTATAACCGATTATTTGGGATAATTACCGTCCCGTTATCTTGCTATTTGATGACAAAATCAGCGGGACAAATATACGTACCGAGGAAAAAATATGACAGGGCTCACCGATTTGGAGATTTGCTGGCTAGCGAATATTGGCCGTTGCCGGCGGGGTGGAATAGCGTCCAGAACCAGTAGCGTAGACTTGGCGACAGATCTCAGGCCTTGCCGTTTGAGGTGAGCCATCGCTCTCGCTCGCCACCGCTCGCCCAAACCCAATTTCTAGTGAGCGATTTTCCACTCGCCATAGACACTGAATATCGCTCGCTGCGAATCACCCAAATTTGAACTACATTCAAGTTTCAGCATCGATTCTGCGCCCCTTGGGCGCATTTCAACACAAAATCATTTGAAAGATCATTTTAAGACCAATATTGAACTTCATTATGGTATATTAATGTCAAGAAATTTGGGAGGGACGCCATTGTGTATCCTTAGCCCTGGCGCCACAACCCTTAGCTACGCCACTGAGTGATTTAGCTCTGAGAGTGATTCGACCACTTGCCTATGATCATGCTAGCGAGTGATTGACCACTCGGCTTAAAAATCTAGACGGCAAGGCCTGGATCTACAGATTACGAAAAATTGTGCCATTATCGTCTTTCACTTCTTACTTCATACTGTCTTGACTGTTTTCATGGATTGTTAAATCATGTTGATTCTGGCATTCCCGCTTCAATGACATGCCTCCCGAACATCCTCTGGTAGTTCTTTAACTTGACGACCTCTCTTAAATACCAACAGTTTCTTCTGTGATCATATTGGTGACGTCTCTGAAACTGGTCCACAGTCCTTCCACATTTGTCTCCAAGTATGAGGGGGGGGTCAAAAGTCTTAGGTACATTTATATGGAAATATATTTTCAGTCCCTCCAGTCCCTACATATCTGAACACTCCATTAACATTTGTGTCTTTTGTTTTTTTTTTTTTTAAAAGGAAACATTTGTCGCAAGCGTTTGAATTATTGTGTTATTACTACCACAATACTTTTACGTTAATATTATTAATTTTGGATATGTGTTGGAGAAATATCTGCCTCTTGATGTATTCACAATTTATTTAATTTCGTTATAAATTCTATAATGATCTACTCACAGCAAAAATCTACATTGATTCAAATACTTATATTTTGTATTGTTGAGCATGTTAAGTCGTATCCTTTTTTTTCAAGGCACATTATTTAACTAATAGCGTATACTTAATCCAAAGGAAAAACAAATCCAAGTTGCCAACTTCTTGAGAAGATAGCTTACGCTTCCCACAATGCATTTCTTCCCTCTTTTGTGTTGCTATAGACCTTTTCAACGAAAAGATCGGAAAACCGCAGTATTTATTTAGTAAGCTAGGGGATCAAATTGGTGCACAATGAATCAAGCGGAACGTGGTCCTCGCAATCTCTTGCATACACTACAAGCCATACCCAACGCTTGACCGTGTCTTTCACGTAGATTTGTGTTCAGACGAGTGTGTTCAGACGTAATAGTTGCGTTTGCGTAAGCGTCGATGACCCGGAATTGTAAACGGGTCATCCATAACAAACTTCGGAAAACTTCGATTTGAAAAGGTCTATTCAGTGCAATATGGGTCGATATAGAGTGACAAGAAATAAATAATGTGTGTTAATCTTGAGGAATGTAATACGATATCATTGTAACAAGTACTGTCAAGAATGAGAAACCTCCTAATACTATGAAGAGAAAGGCTGATCCTTGGTCAAGAAGATAACCTGTAGAAATGAAAAAGAACAAACGTTTCTCAGGGGCATCGTCTCTTTTACATCTGCTATACTTTTATGGATCACAAAGGCCAAATACCTTTTACCCAAATTCATTTCAGAATGCACAACAAAACACACTGAATTGTATAGTACCATGACCACGGATGACTGGGCAAAGTTCATTCACATAAACATAAGTGCATACAATATTTTACAAATGTTTACTTATCCGGTAGTCTTCTTTTTCCTTTTGATTATAAAGTTCTGTTGCACTCAATGTTCCCGGACGAATGACGTCAAACGTGTCCAGCGAAGGCCACTGTCCAGCGAAGTCCCAACTGTTAACTTGAACTTATATAATCCAATGCGTACAAATCCTGGTACAGATGGCAATCTCACCATCCACCCGCTTTCTTTAGGAAACAGGCTTTATTCCACGTGCTGCTCCACTTACATTGACAGATTTGTCTTTTCCCCTTTTCGTAAACTAGACTTCAGCAAGTCTAAGGAACATATAACTAATTCCCTTTTTGGCAAGTCTTGCGGTTAGCACAGCTGTGTGAGTGAACATGACACCACTGCCCGCCCACTGCATACACACGTGCATGGTGAAATTTGAATTTTGACAGATATATTTACAATAAAAACACCTTTAAAAGGTTGGTCGATTTCACATTTTATGTTATCTACAGAAGGTGTGAATTATCCTTCATGCATACATCACTTTAGATCTGAAATCGACTAAGCAATAATGACACACGGGCAATTCTAAAACAACATCTTTTGCACAGAGTTCAATGGGATTTGAAAAGTAAAGTGGCAGTTGAAACTCTAGTGATAACACTTTTACAGTGCATGATGGGGCTTCCTTAAATCATCCTCTGATCTCATTCGTTCTGATTGGAAAAGTAGCACTTTCGCTACGTAAAACAATGTAGCTATGCAATCATATAGCTCATACTTGGATCACTGGCATATATCTGCCACGGAAATCTATTGCTTCTGTCTCTGATACCGAACTAGTAAAACTCAAAAGTCCCAGTTATATTAAAAGATCATTCTGTCACATTCACCATATTTTAGCCACATGTTTTTTTCATACGCAATGATCATTCTGTAAAATATGAGGATTTCCCAATCCACTGACTGACTTTGTTAATATTGTGATAACATGATTAAATCATGGAAGGAATTCCCATCTTTCATAAAATAGCTTTTGCAAACAAAGTTAAATGATTAAAAGCTATTAAATTAAAAAGGGCACAACGTTACAATGTTAAATCCTAATATGTAAATTATCTGACGCTCATTTCAGCACGAAATATCAATGTTTAATCATTTTAATTGAGAGAGAGAGAGACTGGGTGAGCCAGTCAAAAAAGAGGATGTGCTCTTACTTCAAGCTATTTCAGCTACTCACCTGAAATAAAACCAGCAACGAAATCTCCAAGAGCGAAGAACATCCAAGCAAAGCTGAATCCTTCAACCACACGATCTTCTCCCAATACCTCTGTTGCAGCTGCAAATGTCAAAATTGGCAATATTCCAGTAGCGAATCCATTTACAAAGGCAATAAGTGCCAATGCCCAGAAGCTGTTTACAAGGACGTCAAAACCAAAGGCTATTGCATTAGCCGAAGCTAATATAACCATTAATTGTATTGCCGTTATGTTATGTTACAATTCTTGATTATTGGTCCCATCAAAGGCCGGCCAAATAAAGCGCCCAGTCCACCGCAAAATGATAGGAATGAGGCAGTTTGAGGTGGTAAACCTTTTCCAATGGCATGAGGTACGAGAAATATTGTCCATCCTGTAAACACTACGCCAGTAAGCATATGTGCAGCAATAATCGGAATGAATTTAGGATTCTTTATGAGATAGAATGAAATGTATCTTGAAATATTAGCAGATACATTCCGTATATTGGGGCACCTGGACTGCTGAGCGGCAGATTCGTCTGTTACTGGGATCGCAGAATATGGTTGTGCGGCTATATCCCTTCTCTGGTTTACTAATAGGCCACAAACAACAAGATGGGAATTAAGGGCGCTTAGTAGCATAAGAGCTCCTCTCCAGCCATAAATCTGAATCAGGAATTCACATATGGGTGGTAGAACCATCATACCTAGTGCGCCACCTGCACTTGTCAAACCCCAGATGTGGTTGGTATTACTGGGAAGTAATTTTTGGTTGTAGCCAAAGAAGCTATGAAGACCATGTTAAAGCTGCACCCTGTAAACGGAAATATGAAGTTGATCATAATATGATAATCTACTTTGTTTAAATATGACCGTTCGTAGGTCCAATATAGGCATACGGTCTATCTAAAAACGTAATAATTTTGAGGACAGGTTACCTCCAATCTGTTTGTTGGTACGGTTTACGGGAAGTATTCGGCAATTGTGTATATAAACTACAATAAGGGACATGTCATGATCTGTGCTGCACATTTAGTGCACATGTTGACCAAAAAGAAAGACAAGGAGCAGCTGTGAAATTACTGATAGCCAACATATTCTGTCTTTATCATGTTTACGGAGCCACATACAGGGTGTCCCAGAAAAAATTACCGAGCGAATAAAATTGAACGTAAGTCGAGAAATAGACATCAGAATCAAAAAATTTTAAAATGTATCGCATAGCTTATTTTGTTGTGCATCACATACGAAAACTTTATTTGATTCGGTTGCCTGGTTGCGAAGAAATGAACGATTACATAATGCGTGCATCAATTCAGTTCATTCCAAGTTTGATCAACAGGCGCTTTTTTCATACTCGCTCACCGCTTCCTAAAGTTTGTGTATCTTATTAAATTTAGTCCACATTATCTATTTTATAATCGGACGGTGTTATGTGATATGTCATTCATGCCTTCACTGAAGATGAATAACAGTTTGTCGAGAAAACTTTGATTTCTGCAATTGGAAGCTTTCCAACTTCAATTCTTTATGTTGTGCAAATATATTATATTTTAACTTTCTAATGAACATTTGAGCCAAGAATAACAATGATCAAGTGCTTACAGCTTTACGTGTGATTTTTGATGCCATGCAACATTAATGTTGAAGTTTTAAAAGATTTAAACTTTGCATTATAATTTCTTGGAAATATTCGAAAAACAGTAATGTGTGTGTAAAAATTTTTTAAGCCAGCTGGAATTCTTTATGCAATAATTCTTTATGCAACATTTATATCTACATTAACGAAAATGTATATTTACAAATACCGAGCATCATCTTACATGCAAGCTTTCATTTTCAATATCGTGCAGGTTTTCAAATTTGAACAAAACCTAATTAAATGTTTTGCAAGAAACAGATTGTTTAAAAAGAACGAAAAGGATTTCACAGAAATATGAAGCCCATGGACAGTTAACCATTAGTATGCATTGTGTTGAATGATCTTTCTTTCAAACTTGGAATGAAGTGAATTGACGCATGCGTTATGTAATCGCTCATTTCTTCGCGATCAGTCGACCGATTCCAGTAAAATTAGCATATAAGATGCAGAATAAAATGGGCTACACGCTGATGTTTAGATTTTTGGATTTTGATGTCTATTTCTCGACTTATATCCAAATTTATTCGCCCGGTAATTTTTTCTGGGACACCCTGTATTATCAGTGGCGTAGCGCTACCCAGCAAACACAAAAATATTTTTAAAACGTTTTAAACATGTTATATTTTGGGGTTTGGTTTAGATAAAAACGTTTAATAACATTAAAATGTTGGGTTATATAAAGGTCATGGAAACGTTTTAAAACGTTTTAAATGAAAACATAATGCAACAATATTTTTAAATTGTTTTAAAAATGTTATTGTAAAATATTTTTTGATATTTTGTTAACACTTAAGTAACATTATATTAGCATATTTGCAATAGGTTATCAACTGATATTTTTGAATGTTATAAAAATGTTTTATACCCTTTATACGTCCTTAATATAACCCGACATTTAAACGTTTTCTGCCAACCTTTTCTAACCTTTTACGAATGATGTCGAAAACGTTTTGTGTTTGCTGGTAGTCATCCTATGGGGAAGGGCATCAACCGTGGGGAACCAATTTTCCTATGAATTATCTAAATTTTCAAATCGATAGGAAGAGCACGTGCCCCCCCTTGCCCCTATGACGCTACGCCACTGCTCACTAATATTAGGGTGGCCACAATGCTAGCTATTGTGTGTACCCTGCTTACATACACAAATGTATGGTGGAAATTGTAACAGATTCTGCAGCAGTTGGAAAACTTTTGGGCATTTTGAATTCCATATAATTTGTCTCCTAGTAACTTCTGTGCAAACCCGACTACCTAATTAGAAATTAGAACATTTTCTGCTCGTAATGAAGGTGAATATAGCATTTTGTACGGTCACGCATAAAAAGTTACGCACAAAATAATTTTTTGTCATCAAATAAAACTATTTTCCCAAAGATGTACAATTATGCTATATTCAGTTTTACAATCTAGACCCTCAGAGCAAAATCCTGTGCAAAAATCAGACAATTTGGTTGTGTAGTTTGGGAAATACAGGCCTTTGAAGGTCATAATTGGCACATACTAGCGCCCTCAATGGTGAAAATCACACATATTTACCTTAAAAGTCCTGGCAAAAGAGTTATTTTTGTGATTTCAGCCATTTTAAAAATGTTGTAAAGAAGCAAATATAGCAATTATGACCCTGGATTTTTTTTAATATTTGCATAAATGAACATTAAATAAACAAAAACAATACATCTCATGCCTTCTTTGGCTTTATTCCCACAATTATCGCTTCATGAATATGCAAATTTATGACAAAATCAGGATTTTCCTAAAAATGGGGTAAAATGGCCAATTTTGTGAATCTTTATAAGGCTGTATCTTCGCAACGGATTGTCCGATTGAGTTGATTCAAAAGCTTTTTTAAATCATTTTGCAGAAGGAACAATCCTGATAGGAAAAGTAATTCCAGGGGTGGGTTTGAAATTTTCATGTGACCACCCTACTAATATAACGTTTTTTCTTCCATGGTATCAAGACTTCGCAATAACGACCCGCGGAATAACGATTCATTGGATATGGATACGTACTAATCATTCTTTCTGGTAATATGCATGAATTTACAAAAGAATTTACTAAAACCAAACAAATATGATTATAATACGAACCTGTGAATATGATCAAAACACCAAACCATGTAATAGTATTCACCAGCGCTGCAAACGACAAGCTACATGCGCATAAGATACCACCAAAAACTAAGACATGTCTCTCTCCAAATGTGCAAGTAGCGTAATCCGATAGCGGAGCTTTATCAAGTGAAAAATAAATAAACAAAATACGTCACAAAACGAAAGTAACCACTCATTTGAGTGGTCATACAATACAGATTGAACTATGAATAATCTTTTGTTTCATAAAGTGACCACGTAAAACAGACCTCAAACAGAACGCTACTTTATTTTATTGCCACATTTTAGCTCCAATGCCATACAATTTTGTGCTTAGGCGACAAAAAAAGAAAACCCTGTTCTACGAGCCCGACCGACCCAGATTTTGAACAAATTGGGAAGAAAAAAAAATTCCTGTACAAATGAATACCGACCCAAATTTCGGAAATTTCAGGAACAATTTTTGTTTTTTTGTATTTCCTCAAATTGCAAATTATTTACAGATTTTGGAAATTTTTTGGGTCATTTTCCAAAAGAAAATTAAAAATGGCCGACCGACAGACCCTACTTGAAAGGTCCGTCCGCCTGTAGAACATGGTTTATTTTTTTCGTCGCCTTAAAGCCATATTTTAAAATTTACTGAGGAGAACGCCCTTATTGTAATGTACTTTATTAAACTAACATACCCTGCAAAACTCCAGGCTTTAGGTGCTGTGGTTGTGACAAAATCCGAGGTTTTGAATAGTCTTACTCTTACGCCCCAGGTGGTGTCAATTAAACGAAGAGGAATAAAACGGCGGCGTACGTCGTTTAATTATTACGACCAAAACATAAGTCGAACGTGTACGCGATACCTTCATAACAGTAGCATGGCGTGCGGGAAGGTCATAACACATCAAATGGACCGACCTCCGTCACGATCGACAGAGTGGTACGCATTGGCGGCATATGATTTCTTTGTTTTGTCTGATATGTTCGGGTCTAAATTAAAAGGGGCATATCTGACAGTGAAAACTAACATTTTGTGGAAAAGAAATAAAAATTGTATTTCTTATGGAAATGTTACAATATGGCTTTAATACAATACTGAATTCGATCAGGAACCAGGCAAATAGTATAATATCCTTACAAATATTTTTGGAACATTCCACGTGTTTCAGTGCAATTGCTTACTATTACCATGATTACTTCGAAAGTTTGATCTTAAAAGTTTATCATCAATCACGATGTGATGTAAAAATTAAACTACTTATATGGTTAACAATTAACATCATCTTACAAATAACATTGGTAAATGCTCTGCATGTAGCTATCCATATTCCCAATGCTGTGCTCGATGTTTGAAGGCCTTCCTGAAGCGGTTGAAAAAACACGCCGAAACATTTCAGAGTTCCTAATTCCCAGAAGTTGACCAGAAATATAGCTAAAATAATGCCGATAAACTTTAACATGGTGATCATCTAAAACCAAAATGTACAATGTTAAAATGCTTAGATTTGTCAAAAACATCAAAATGCTCCGATTTTGCCAAAAGAGGTGTCAAAATGTTTGTTTTGATCAAACAATTCAAATAAGGATAGGACTGCCCCATCTTGGATGTTTCGTTACCGACAGCAAAATAGGTCAAGGTCAATTAGGCCTCAATGGAACTTGACCTATTTTGCTGTGTTACCTAGGTAACGAAACATCTTTGATGGTGCAATCCTACCCTTATTTGAATTGTTTTATCAAAACGAACAATTTCAACCTCTTTTGGCAAAATCGGAGCATTTGAACTTTAAACAGGGTCAAATAATTGATTGTTATGTAGAATATGAAAGTGAAAAAGAAGATTATCGGTCAAATATTACCCTAAACTAGAATAATCTTTTCTTGATTCACGGTCATTGGTTTCAGGAACAATAACACAAAACGACCAGTAAGATATTACCCTGACGTTCATTGTATACATAAACTTAGTCTGTTCAATTTTGCATAAAGCGAAAAAAAAAATTTGAAAGATTTTGCCAGTTCTATTTATCTATTAACTGAATCATCTTCCAAACACCGTCGCACAGTGGGCCAGTTCAAAGTCAAAGTGTGCCAAAACCCTAATTTGGTGACTATCAATGTTCCAATATTATATAAGAGGATGAACTTTAAAAGGGATCTGGAATGAGCGTTTTGAGCGTTTAGACAGTATTTTTTGTGGGACATGAAAGCACATCAGGAATATCGAATTGCATTCTGAATGCGAAGAATGTCTTTCTGATATCAAATAATTTTCATTTTTTGAAATTCACGATATAATACAAATTTTATGACAAATTATTAAAATTTGATATTTTTCAAATTTTTGATATAATAATAATAATAACAGTCCTCGAAGTAAATTTTATAAATCTAATGATAAATTCTTAAAGTGTATGTAGCTGGGATGAAAAAATTTGACCTTTCATATTGAAGATATGGATTTTTTTCCCAAAAGACCTAATTTTGTTGGTGTTTTGGGAAAAAATCCATATCTTCAATACGAAAGGTCAAAATTTTCAATTGATCGTCGGCTTTTCATCCCACCTACATACACTTTAAGAACATCCTAACAAAACACAAAAACGTTTCTAAAACGTTTTAAATAAGTTATATTTTGGGTTTTGGTTTAGGTAAAAACGTTTTAATAACATTAAAATGTCGGGTTTTACAAAGGTCATGAAATCGTTTTAAAACGTTTTGTATGAAAACACACTACAACAATATTTTTAAAATGTTTTCGAAATGTCATTGTAAACTATTTTTGCAAACATTTTTGGCCAAATATTTTGTCATCACTTAAATAACATTATGTTAAAATATTTGCACCCAGCAAACACAGAAATGTTCTTAAAATGTTTTTTACAAAACGTTTTAATAACATTTAAATGTCGGGTTATATAAAGGTCGTGAAAACATTTTAAAAACGTTATTGTAAATATTTTGGGTAAACATTTTTTGCAAAATATTTTTTTAACCACAAAATAACATTCTGTTTAGAATGATTTGTACCAAGTTTTCAAAATGTTTTTGGAATGTTATTAAAACGTTTTTATACCCTTTATATAACCCGACATTTAAATGTTTTCTGTAAAACATTTGTGTTTGCTGTGCAGTAAATTACCAACAAATGTTATTTAATGTTATGAAAACGTTTTATACCATTAATGTACCCTTTATATAACCCGACATTTAAACGTTTTCTGACAACCTTTTATAACCTTTTGCGAATGATGTCGAAAACGTTTTGTGTTTGCTGGGATATTATCAGATTTATAAAGTTTGCTTCAAGTACTGTTAAATATTCATAACCTCATTGATATACGCAGAAAGTGCGATCCAATCACAGCTAATAACTTTTAAATACGCGGACGCAAATGCAGGTCATTGAAAAAGTATAATGACCGCGTCTCGTGACGTAGCTAAAAGTACGCTCTACAATGACCGCGTTACGTGACGTGTTACGCGTTCGAACAATTTACGCGGACGCTGGCCGCCGTATTTGGACATTGCATGATTGCGTGCTAGTGTGGTCGCTAGCGGTATTTCCTTAATGGGCTATTCGACTTTTTTTACAGGGAAAACGGCAGATAAAGTTAAAATTGAGTTCTGTTTTCAAATTAAAAGAAGAAAATGTGACGTTAATTGAATCTTAAAATTGAATATCCCTCGGTTCAATGTTTAGATATTTCACAATACCCTCAAAACAACTGATGCGCAGTCATTAACCTCTAATCAAAATATCAATTTTTAATCATTGGCCATAAAATGTGTATTACATTGCGAATTTCAAAAAATCAAAATTATTTGATATCAGAAGGACATTCTTCGTATTCAGAATGCAATTCGATATGTCTGATGTGCTCTAATATCCCACAATAAATACTGTCCAAAGGTTCATACCCCACCCCTTAAGAATATTTTCATTAAAATATTTCACCCTTGGTTTATTCTTTAAGGTGATATTTTTTTATAATAAACACGCAAAATCGCCACAATCTGCTTCTTATCAGAAAAATTGATTTTGGGATGTTTTTATTCGTTCAATGGAAAGAATATTTTCATTCGGTGAAATATGAACTGTTCCATTCAACTCGGCAAAGCCTCGCTGAATGGAACATTCCATGTTTCACCTCATGAAAATATTCTTGCCATTGTACTCATAAACATTCAATATGTGTATACTATAAATAGCAAAATATTCAATAGTAATTGACCAATCAAATGGTAAGAATCTTTGTATGAGTTATAAAATGAACACTGACTAACATTTTGTGGAGGAAAAAAAGTTTGTATGGAAAGATTGCTTTCCATCCTATAGAACCCGTCACTTAGGCTTATTTCCCAGTAAAGTCATTTTGAAAGCGGGTCAGCGGGACGAATTTGAAAAAGTATTATACGGAGAGAAGATGAATTACTTAGGCTTGTAAATACTTGGGCAGGGAAAGTTTATACTATAGTACACAGTATATCACGTGTATATTATCGTAAGCCATGTCTATCAATATACGCATGGGCTCGGTCGAGATTTATCGGTCGTTCGGTTAAAATCAAAGCGACTCCGGCTATTTTGACAAATCAGCGCAAATAACACGCTAATTCTTATTTCATTACACTCGAACGAATTAGAGAGGTTGCGATTTCAAACGCCGTGATCATGCGCTCGTCTATATACTTCAAGATCACTCTTCTGTGACGGAGCGAGGTCGCTGATCTCGCCAGTATAGAGGCCCTGCATGCTTTTATCAATTGGCTCCAAACAAAGGATTTGAACCGGTGTCCTTCACCGTAATCATGGCGCAGTGCAGTCCATTCAATCAAATTTTGTCATCAACCTATTTAATCGTTGTGCATTTGTTATGTGTGTGAGACGAACTGTCGCGGTAGATTACAATCATGCTTTTGCTGAATGCATTTGAGTAGTCCACCATATTTACGGTATGATATGTCATATGCACAACATCTATTGAAGAGTCTGCACGTACGAAATGAACGTGTGGACAACGTAAAAATGTACAAAATAAAAAATGTTATAATAATTATATCACAGACAGTCAAGGATATTGGAAATACGAAGGAAAGTCTAACTATTAATATGATCTATTTTGTTTGTAAGAAATCATTATAATAAAGCAACAGTACGGTAAGATGTGAACATTTGACTTCAATCATATAAGCGGTTAGGTTTCATTATCACAAAATCACATTTTTGTTCCTAAAATGGGGGTTATAGCGCCCTCAACGGGCACTCTCTCCATAGGGCTACATGTACAGACCAGTTATAGACAAATAGCCCTAAAATAAAACTGACTTGTTCATTTTTCCTCAAATTTTGCATATGATGTAGATTTAACATCTGGAATATAATGAAAGTGGTGTCGTTGCTGCTCTTCTAAATTCATTTTTAAAATGTCCGTCCCAGACCAAGGTGCGTTCATACGTGCAGATTGTCAACTGAAATGTGTGTAAGATCGGCCGTATAAAAAAAGAGATTTCGATTTGCATCTTTAATACAAACGCACAGAATAACACACGGAAGGACGTTGAAATTTGACAGTTACGTCAGGCCCGGGCGTCAGGCGTCACCCGGTTCATGCAACGCGACTAATTTTCCCCACGAAAAATATAATTTTGAAAATAAAGTCATGATATATGCATGTAGTGGTCATTAATCTATTGAAATATTTGGGGTTTTTGTTTGACAACCATAATATTCTGAATACTGAAATACAATTAATTTTAAGGGGCATGTTAACCCTGGTTTATAGTCATAATCAAAAGCATGCTGTATTGAAGTAGCAGACCCGGAGACCACTATACTATTTTGCAGTAAACCTTTGACGAGCGCGACTACCATGATGTTGCAAATTCGGAGCTAACAACGCGTACGGCGCACAGTTCATTCATAAATTTCCACTCGGCAACAGCAGATCGCCTCAGCAGCCAATCAGAGACAAGTGCGTCCAACGCAGTAAATCATATAGTCTCGGTCCCAGCCGATTTGTGCTCCTTCGTCACT